>NW_022196900.1:13483302-13513280 GCF_008632895.1 Mastomys coucha
AAAAAAAAAAAAAAAGTTGCACACAGAAAAAAAAAATGCCTGTGGGCTTTCAGTCTATATTTGAGTATCGGGTCAGCAGGCAGCTGCTTACTTGGGTTTTTGCTGCACTATTGTGATTTCGGAGGGGCTTGGGAGCAATTTTTTTCATAGGACTCTTTTAGAGGATTCTTTTGAGAGGGCATCAAATCTACGTCCTGGCAGTGGATGAGGAAGTCTCATCTGACCGATCTCCACATGTCAACTAGATGCTGTACTGTATGTAAAGAGCCTCTTAAAAATGCGGGATCTTAATTTTTTTTTATTCAATAAACTAGTAAAGAATTAAAAAAAATAAAAGGAATGCCTAAAGAGGGTTGTTACTATCAGGACTTAAGATACAAAGATTCTCTGGGGTTATAGCAGGCTTCAAAGACACATGATGAGTAGAAGTTGCTTGGGCCCATAATCTCTTTAATATGGGATCCAAATGCCTACAGTTCTCTTACTACAATCATAAAATTCTACTTCAAGAACTGTGTGTGCACATGTATGGGCATTTCTTCTACTGACCACTTTATAATATCATCTGACTGAGAAGAGAGTTTAGATTATTTTCTACCAGATAAAATAAAAAAAAAGTTGGAGTAAAATTTTATTTCAGCTCCTAGGACTGGGGAGATGATTCAGCAGATAAAAGACTTGACCATGTGGGCATAAGGATGAGAGCTCCCCAGGGCACACATAGGCCTGGAGGGCTTGGAAGACTCTCTGTAATTCCAGAGCTCAGGAGCAAGAGACAGGATGGCCAGAACAAACTGGCTAGCTGGACCAGAATCCGAAAGCTCTGGGTTCAGTAGGAGACCCTGCCTCACTAAATATGGAACAAATGAAGAAGACACCCAATATTAATATATGACCTTCACATACATGTATAATACATGTACACACACTCTGCATACTTCCACACTCATGTATACACCCCACACACACACTACACACACACACCAAAAGAGAGAGATTTCAATTCCTAAGTCTCTAAATATATTTGTCTTGTTTTCCTTTTAATAAATAAATGTCATAGACTTTTAATTCCATGAGAAAAACATGGGCAGAATTGAAGCCAGCTGGACCAGTCTTTTGCTGTGGGAAATAGAAAGTAAGGAATTCATAACACCACACATAGATGTGGGCTTGCCAACTCCTCAGCATAGCTAGAGGCTCAGAGAAACACAGAAATAAGACAGGTTCACCAGATGCCAAGGAAGGACGTATATGAGCCCCAGGAGTCCATGGAGCATCTGCCCATCTATCAGGGATAATCTAGGTCTCTCTTATCACTGTTGATTTTAGCCACTTGCTGTGCTAGAAAATGGAACACTATAGACATATTTTTTGACATTAAAATTATTGGTTGAAGGCCATTCTGATGAGATTGTTATGAATTGTGTCAGATTGAACAAAAAATGTAACAGAAAGCATTGTTTGAAATGAATTAAGAAAATATTGGAAAAAGAAATTTACCCTATGAGGTGATAAAATAGTTTCCATGAACCAGCATTTGAAGCCATATAGAATTATTAGATGCATAGTAAAATTTAAATTTATTACAAGTGATGAGGTCTACAGAGAAAGATGAATGGCCAGTGACTGGGAAGGGCAGAGCTGGCTGATTCTTAGATTCCATATTACTTTGCCAGAAGATATTAATATTGATTAAAAGCTCACAAAATGTTTTTAGACTTTCTCATATAAGTATGTGTCACTCAATGCACAGATGATAAAAATCCATGAAACAAGTTTTTATGAACAAGTGTAGGAAAAATCATTTTTAATAATTCTCTTTGCTAAGCTGGGCAGTGGTGGCACACGCCTTTAATCCCAGTGCTTGGGAGGCAGAGACAGGAGGATTTCTGAGTTCAAGGCTAGCCTGGTCTACAGAGTGAGTTCCAGGACAGCCAGAGCTATTCAGAGAAGCCCTGTCTCGAAAAACCAAAACAAACAAACAAAAACAACAACAACAACAACAAAATCTGTATCAGGTGGATTATAAATGCTTGTTACTTCAGCTTCAGGACATCTAAGCCTCTTCTGGACTCTGAGAACATCTATACTCATGTGCGCTTGCATGCACATGCACACATACAGAGACGCACAATTAAAAAAAGAAATATTCTTAAAATATTTTGAAGAATAAATACACCACAAAAATCAATATGCTCAAGAAATATAACTTTTCAGCCTTAGTAGAAGCAATAAAATAATTTGGAAAGAACACATTTTCACCCATCAAACTGACAAACATTTTTTTAAAAGATTTATTTATTATTATAAATAAGTACACTGTAGCTGTCTTCAAACACACCAGAAGAGAGTGTCAGATCTCATTACAGATGGCTGTGAACCACCATGTGGTTGCTGGGATTTGAATTCAGGACCTTCAGAAGAACAGTCGGTGCTCTTACCCACTGAGCCATCTCACCAAACCCTTTAAATTTTTTTTAATTCTTTCATATATTATACCCCAACCATAGATTTCCCTCTCTCCCTTCCTGACAGATCTACTCCCCCTCTGCCTTCCTAGACAAGAGCAGGACTCCCCAGGAACATCAACCAATAAAGAGTAACAAGCTAAAGTAAGACCAGGCAAGAAGAGCAATAGCTAGCTTTTTCAAAGATACCATGGATACGACCCAATATGGCTCCAGTCTTTCTAGAAGGGATAATGTGGTGTTGTTTCTTACAAGTTTTAATGATAGACTACAATTTGAGATGATAGTCCAACATCTAGGCTATCTATAGACCTATTCACTGATTTCTTTACTCAAGTGGACAGCTCAGCATAGCTTAGAAGAGCCTAATGTTAGACACAATTTAATTACTATTAGAAACTTATCAAGGAAATTACTTCATTCTTCAAAGCTACACCTTGAAGAACCTTTTTGAGGGAGAAGGGGATATGGATACTTGTGTATTTAGCATGAGGTTCTAAGACTGAACCCAGGGGATTCATGCATAGGTTTTCATCACTTACAAATTCTACTTTACTATCAAATCCTAAATTCTGTTTTAAAGTCGAGTATGTGAAACAGTGAAGAAGGCCCAGTCTCTACACAGCCCTCTGTTAGCTGTTTACGGAGAGTAGGGGAATGTGGCTCCAGCACTGTCTTTGCACTGAATTTGAAGTACCACTTAATATCTCAGAGTGTTTGTCGAGTGCCCGTTTCTAGATTATTTGGCTCAGGCTGCAGAGAGGGCTTGGTGGTTAACGGAGGTTACTGCTCTTGCGGAGGACCAGAGTGCCGCTCCCAGCACCAGGGTTAGGTGGCTTAACAACTGCCTGTAATTCCAGGTCCAGGAGATCCAATGCCTCTGACCTATGAGGACGCCTGAACTCATGCGCACATATCCCTACCCCAACACACACACTCACATAATTAAAAACAATAAAATAAATGTTTACATTTTTTTTATTGTTTCCTCATCTTGCATCTAACAAAGGTCATTTTGTTTACTCACTAGGTCCCATAAAACATTTGGTACCAAATAGGAAAAGTAATGTAAACAAAATCATTGCTTTTATACAGGATTTATTAAAATAGACAGGCTGAAAGGAAATTTTGAAGGTAGGTGTGTGTGTGTGTGTGTGTGTGTGTGTGTGGGTGTGTGTGGGTGTGTGTGTATCTAGGTGTGAACTGTACAATCTCAAACCAGAAATAAACAAAACCTACTTGTCTTAGTTGCTTTTCTATTGCTGCTAAGAGGCACTATGACCAAGGCAACTTATAAAAGAAGGAAGGCATTTAACTGGGTGTTTGCTTATAGTTTCAGAGGTAGAGACCATGAGCATCATGGCAGTGAATAGGCAGTAGTCAGGCATGGAACAATGTCTGAGAGCTTACAGCTGATCCAGAAGCAGCAGGCAAACAGAACACAAACTGGCAATGACTGGGGACTGGGGTGGGAGGGAAGGATGGACTTTAAAAACTTCAAAGCCACCCCTAGTAACACACCTCTTTCAACCCGGACACACTCCCACAAGGCTACATTTCTTTATCCTTCTCAACTGTTTTACCAATTGAGATTGAGCATTCAAACAACTGAGCCCAAGAAATCTATTCTTATTTAAATTACCAAAAAACCTAAAGGAACCAAAGAATCAAGCACTACTGATTTGAAAGGGAAAGGAAGCCTTGTAAGCAAAATAGAGGGCAAGGATCCTGAGTCAGGAGTGGGCCTGGAGGGGTCAGAATTCTAGCAGTTCGAAAATGCTGAAGTGTGGTGAGATTAAAGGAACGAATAAAGCTATAGAGAACAGTGGAGCAGCAAGGGTAGGAAAAAAAAAACTTAAAATATGACGTTTTATAACCAGATACTGCAAGAAAACACGGAGCTGGACAGACTGTATAAAACCCACAACTCATCTACAACCCCAAAGCAAAGGAAGAGAATAAGTAAGTTCTGTTAGCGGGTGTGAAAGGTCTTTGGAGACAGTAAGGCTCAAAAAGTGGGGTTAGGGCTTCCTACAAACTCAAAACTGTTCTGAAGAAATTCGCATAAAAACATACAACATTTTAAAAATGATTGTTTACTTTTTTTTTTTCTTGAAAATATGTTAGAAATGACTGACTCTGTGCGTCCTCATTGAGTCACCAAGCATGAAGATTGGATACGCTATGGTTCATTTCTGCAGTCTGTTTCCTTTTAAATGCTATGCATTCAGACTCGCTGTGGCTTGCTACAGAGAAAATGAGTGATTTGAGTTTTTCTCCCGACTCAAAACTGATCCAGATTATTTGGCAACTTCTTCAGTTTGTGCTGCATTTGCATTTTAATGTGGTGTTGATAGACACGGCTATCTTCCCTGAACGTTTTATTCCTTTCCTTTACAGAACTGCTATTCTGATCAGAGGGTTAAAATAACAACTTAAAATGAAATCTCTGATGGAAATCAGGCCAACCAATTGAAATAATTTAAAATGAAATCCTACTTCAAGATGCACATGTAATAGATCAAAATGATATACTTCTGCTGTTGCAGGGAAAAAATGAATTGCTGTGAATACTGCCTAAACAACAGGAGAAACTTCAGGATACTGGCATCAAAAATACAGAAAGTTTAACCAAGTAGAAGGCACCACCAGGATACAGACAGATACTACATATTTCAAACTATACATGCCTGAAGAGGACTGTGCATTTTTAATTTGTAATGTTTTGTTAGATATCCATTATGTATGGAACATTATCTATAAGAGCTGTGTTAAGCACAAGGATAACTCAGTCTTGTAGAGAATCATGAGAAGTGAATTAACTATCGATAAGTATGAATTTTTTTAAAAAAAGTTGAGACCTGGAGGTAGACAGAGTTATTTGTAACAATGTACAAGACCAGAAAATTAAGGCATTGGTCTTTAAAGGAATATCATTTTTAGTGACAATTAGAAGGAATGGAATGGAGACTCAGCAAGTCTGGGTCTGGACGGTGGTCCAGGAGGATGATTCTTGAAAAGGCATCAAGGGTCCCAGCTTCCATTATTAACTCTGTCCCTAATTAAGTTGGTTAGTTGAAAGATAGTGGAGTATATAGTAAGAGAATAGACACAAAGATCAGATGCTGTGCAATAAAATGGTGTTTGACACAGGTAAGCTCAAAAGACTGGGGGCTTCTGGGCATATGGCTAAGACTTTCTTAACCAGATGCATACATCTGGGCTACCACGTTATCTTGGACTTTTTTAGGCTCCAGAAAGGCAGTGTTGATAGCTTTGATGTTCTACTTGTATATCTCCCACAACTGATGCACTTTCCAACGCTCCCTCACTACATTTGCTTTTAAAAAGCAAAGGATTGTCTAATTCATTGACCTTAAGTGGATGACACTAAAATTTTCTGAAACACAGCCACCCATGGTTTTTATTTTTAAAAATGCAAAATCTTGCGTCTTATCTCTTGATGACTCATCATAACATTTGAGGCTACAGTTAAGAGACCGCTAATTGTAGACCTATTCTAGATGATTCTGTCCTGTGGACCGCATTCTAGACTTCCTGTTACATCCTTCTTGCCATGCAAAGAAGCTGGTACCCAGTGGCACCCTTTGACAAGGACCCACAAGGATCTGAAGCATTTATTCTTCAGTCTGTTTCCCGGTTTGTTTTTGTTTTGTTTTGTTTTTAGAGACAGGGTTTCTCTGTGTAGCCCTGGCTGTCCTGGAACTCACTCTGTAGACCAGGCTGGCCTCGAACTCAGAAATCTGCCTGCCCCTGCCTCCCAAGTGCTGGGATTAAAGGCATGCCTGTGTTTAACCTTTTTAAACTGCTTAGTGTTTCCAAAAGTAACATAGAAGAACTCTTAAACTAAGCACCTGTGTCCTGTAGTACTTTCATCTCATCTGTGGACAAATACATTCATAAAAATATTCAAAGGAAATATATCTAAAAATCAGCTTTTATTTCTTCTCAACATGATTTTTTCCCTGATTTTTCTCTTTCTCTTTTACCATTATTTGTGCTCTCAAAAATAAGTACATATTTCATAATAAAAATAACCCAGACCCTTCATTTTAGTATGGAATACAACTAAAATAATTGCCTAAAACTCTCAGTGACCTGAAGAATATCAAGATGTCTCTGTTGGCTTATGCTTCCTGCACATATTAGACATATTCAACACCCTCTGCTCTGCTTCAGGTCTGAACATGTTCTTTGATCATCAACCTTTTGCCCTACTTTTTCAGAAAAAAATTAAGTCATCAGAATCTCTGACTCAGGACCACCAAGGGCTTAGAAAGTTTCAGTTTGGGGCATGAAGGGAAGTCACAAGAGGACAATGTCTGTTCATTTTTAAGCTCTGTAAATCTTATGGTAAGAAAATTTAAAAGCAGGCTTTAAATTCTTAGTCCAGGATTTTAAAGTTGAGGATAAAGAGAATCTTTCCAAACAGAGATACAGCCAGGATCTCAAAAGATGTTTGGCTTTTTTTCAGTGAATGTTTCAGTTATGAAGCAACTGATTATTTTAAATCTATTTTAGTTAATATATATTATGTAAAAACTGTAAGTGATACATTGATCATCTATAGTCCTACCATTATCTATCTATCTATCTATCTATCTGTCTATCTATCTATCTATCTATCTACCTATCTATCTATCCACCCATCCATTACACATATGTTAACACTAGGGTGCATATTTTCTGTAATCATTTTAAAGCTATAAATAGTGTTACAGTGTTCATGTTTCTCATGTTGTCTTAGCAGTATAGTATATATATTCTTCTAGATAACTGTGTAAAATCTAGAAATATCAACAAATTCAACAATATCTGAAACTGAAATTGCCACTGTATGAACTGTATGAACTGTATGTTCATATTAACTCAACTGACTTAATCCATCAGCATATATGTGAGTTCTCAGCATACATGTAATGAGCTTTGTGCTATTTCCTCAGTTTCCCTTCACTCCATCTCATCTTTTAATAGTCAAAGCTAAGGAAGCAGACATGAAGGGCAGCATGAGTTTAGGTGAGAACCTAATTCTCATAAAGATATTCACTTTGTAGACTGTAATTCATAGAGTTCATGTATATAGAATTAATACCAACTTAGGCATTGAACCTAATTGGTAATAATGAACAAATATGATCAAATTTTAAAGAATCAATTTGCTAAAGAATTTTTTCACTCCGTGTCTCCTTTTAGAAACTATCATACCTCCAGGTCTTTTATAAAGTTGAGAAACTTGATGTCCATCAGGCTTGTAGACACAGGACATTTTGACAGACAACAATGTTGAAATATTTCTAGATGGATCCGGGCCTGTGACATTTGGGTATTGATGCATCCCTGGGGGAATCCCTTATTTTCTTCCTCAGTAAATCACATAGCATCCAAAATTAGATAAATCTTAAATTTTGAAAAGGTGCAAGGCAAGTACTCTGAGGTAAGTGACATCCCAGGTAACAACTGGGCACACATACAAAAGGCCATATGATAAAGGATTCTAATCACGCAGAATCCTGAAGGCCACAAGTAAAGGCATAGGAAATGGAAGCCTAGTTTATCTGCCTTTCCAGGAGGGAACAGGACGGCTCCCCTCATTTCAACTCAACTCCTCACAAACTGTAAAAGGGGGAACATAACAACCCCAGGTAATTTTTGTACTAGAATTTTTCTTTCTTATTCAATAATGGTACCTAATTTTTATATTGGCCATTTTGTGCCTTAGAATTGGTGAAAATGATTCACAAAAAATCGTAATATGGTGTGGCTCTCTTCCTAACTCCAGGTTGTTATCTCATGCAGGTATCTTGTAATTATCCCACAGCAAGAGCACTTTGGATATTAAGTCAACAGCACCACAAATCAGACTATCAGTTCCCAGACGACTCTGCTGGCCAGCCCACAACTGTCTGTAAAACTATATACATGGCTAGAGTGGGCAAAGCCCGATAACCAGGCAGGTGATGGCCATGATAATGACACAGGTGTCCTTACTTGGGCCCTCGTCAGAATGATGTAGAGACTAGAGAGTACAGCTTAGCAGCTTCCAAATAAGAAAGCAAGCCAGACTGCTCACAGAGGAAATCCACAGTGATACAAAATAGAGCTCAAAGTTTACCTTCCTCCTCTTTCAATTCAATTAGAAGGAAGACAAAGATGAAAGAGAATGTAGTGATGGAGAAAGTAGAAGGAGTAGGGGATAAAAGAGGAGCAAAAATAAAAAGAATGAGAAAGGGGGATTGTCAAAAATGCTGCTCTTTCCAGTGACCAAAATGCATGGCCATTACTCATGCTTTGCTTCACAGGCACTTTTACTGTAGATTTTATTTCCCCATCTATTCTCCTTTACACCAGTATTAGATTCTCTTTAACAGGCCTTGTTAACAGTACAGTGGTATTCTGGACCATGCTTTATCTGTGCCTCAAACTCCAAGACTGTCCATGCCTGTGAGGGCTCTAAACTTAATTAATGAGTCATAATAAAGCATCCTATTTCCTTGGCTCAGGGGACCAGTAAGGCCTTCTCCGATGCAGAAGAGCTAGCCGCAGACAAGATTAGGCTAGAGCAAAAGACTGAAGAACAGTAATTGCTTTTTAGAAAGAACGAAGAGTTTAGATCAGAGTCATTAAGAAGTTGCCTTTCAGGACAGTAAATTCCTTATTAAATGGCTTGACTTGACTCTAACTTCTCAAAGACCTTAAATATAGCTTATCTTCATTTACTCGTAATCCAATAATGCCTTCCTTTGAAAAGTCCCATTAGAACATTCTGAATATTAGAAACATTATCAAGTGAATTATCAAACGGCCTCCTTTGTCAGTTACTTCGGCATCGTGGCACACACTCTGTGATCTCAGACCTGGAATGACTGCTGTCAGTCTGCTTGTACTCTGCCAGTGTCCTCCAGAGTCAGAATACAGAGACAATGAAGGTGAGATATGGCATTAGTTTGTGGTTTACATCATAGTTCAGGTGCAATGTGATTTGACATTAAATTCAGACAAAAAGCAGTAAATAATTCTTTATTATTATTGATAAGAATACCACAGCAAATTTTCTAATAAAATACAGAAAACAGCCGGGCAGTGGTGGCACATGCCTTTAATCCCAGCACTTGGGAGGCAGAGGCAGGAGGCAAATTTCTGAGTTCGAGGCCAGCCTGGTCTACAGAGTGAGTTTCAGGACAGCCAGGGCTACACAGAGAAACCTTGTCTTGAAAACAAAACCAAAAAAAAAAAAAAAAAAAAAAAACCCAGAAAACAATCAAGGCTCTTATCCAGCTGTGATGCTGATGAACCACAACAATAACCAACAAGGCAAGACATTTCTAAAGGTGCAGTGGTGGCACTTCTAGTTTGGTGGAACAGCTCTGTAAAGTGGGACTCAAGACCCATTTAACAGGAGGGAAATCATGCCTGGTAGTGTAACCTAAGTGATTACATGAGGCCATGGACATTAGAGGAAATCCTTTATCACTTTCTTAAAGGAGTACAACTTCTAACTTCATTCCAAACACTTCCCTTTATATCCATACATACACTTAATTTTCACCCCTCATTGAAGAAACTTCTTTTTTTTTCAAAAGGAGACTTCTATAGCAAGCAGCAAGTAGTCATAGGCAGAGAGCAACTGAGTGTGGGGTGCCTAGCCACAAGTGATCCATCTACAACACAGCTTCTGCACCTAAAGGTCAGTGAACAATTGGGTTTTGCTTTTGGTTTGAGACAGGATTTCATGCAGCACAGGGTGTCCTTGAACTCTCTATGTATCCAAGGTTGGTTTTGAACCCCATGTCATCCTGTCCTTAAGACCTGATTATGAATATGGAGCACCAAACTTGACCAAAACAAAACTTTGATGTGTACTCATAGGCATTTGATGGCAAAGGAGAGAACACAGATTAATTAGACTAAATACCCCAGCTCTTAAAAAAAAAAAAAAAGAATCCAGCTAACTGACATGGAACATGTAGACAACTTGAAATTCCTACAGGTTCCCAATACAGCCTGTAGAATCTCTGCGGGAGCCTTAGACCTGTGTCAGTGGTTGCAGCTACTTCACTGAGCATGCATTAGCCTTGCACTTCTCAGAATGACAGCCACATGCCACATGAGGTTGAGGTGTTTGAAATGTGAACAGTCCCTAACCCTGATTTTGTAGTTTCAAATGGCCTACATTCTTTTGCCATCTAAAGACCCAAATTCATTTTATATTTTCCCAGGCTTTGTAAATTGCTATGAATGAACCCAGACACACCAGAGCAGCCATTTCTTAAGAGAAAAAATGATAGTTATCTGCTAAGGGAGTCTTTTTGTCATTAAAATTAGTTAATGAATATTTTAAGAACATGGAGAGTCAGCTAAATTACTCTTGTCAGCCTTAATTGTGCAGTTAATTGTTGCTAATTAGATACTATAGGTTCTGTTATACTACTTGTAGAAGTAAATTCTATTAATCTCACTATTTGGAGATGCATTTAATGCAAGTTTCTTAAAAATGATTTCTAAAGTTAGTTTTCAGAAATGTAAACATCTAAGATTTGGGACCTTTCTTTTTTGAAAACTTAATTCTAAATTTCTCCTAAATAAAAAGCCAAGATGTTTCTCACTTGAAAGTAAGGAAAAATACTTTAGAAAACACTCATGTTTTTAACTCCATAATAGAAAGAAAATATACTGTTAAGTAATACATTTTGTTAAATTATCTTGCATGAGTTATTCAGTTCCATACATCCATAATTTGACTCTCTTAGATCACCTAAGAATCTTTAAAGTTTTAGCATTTGTGTTTAGATCAATAGAGGCAGATCTTTTGAGAGTGAAGCCTTGATTTACATTTTTTCTTTATTTTTATTATTTTTGTTTATTTTTGCATGTCTGTGTATGCTTGCATGTGTGTTTATGTGATATATATATGTGTTTACAGGTATGTATGCATGTGTATTTAGGTACATGTTGGAAGAATAAGTCTGATATCTGGTGTCTTCACACCTCACTTTATTCATTGAGGTAGGGTTTCTCAGTTGAACTCTGAGCATGGTCCAAGAATTCTGCCTCCACCTCAGCCACTAGAATCGAAGATGGGAGACCAGCTCCACCTAACATTTATATGAGTTCCTAGAAATCCAAATTTGGGTTCTCATACTTGATTTTGGTAAGAACTTTATCCACTGAGCCAACATCTCTAGGTTATTTTGATGAGCAAGTAAATGTAGATAAAATATTCTAGATACATGTACATTTACTCTATTTCTATTCTCACTATCTTTCTTCCATGCAGTCCAAGAAAAATTTTTCAGCATACATAAAAATGAGAGAAGACAAAATTAGAGAGCCTAGTTTGCTCTAATGTAGCCTACAGTTCACAAACAACAAAAAGAACATCTCCTTTGGACAGTTTTGTAACACAATCTTTTGACATCCGAAGTTATTGCAACATCATCAGAACTACGTTGCTTCTAATTGGCATATGCATTACAGAGTAAACAGGTGATAAGATTTTAAAAATGGAGAACAATCATTAGCTTTTTTTTTCTCTCAATCAAGTGCTATCTTGGATTTGTGAGCATTTTCCATCACTAAGAAGTATTTTCAGTGGACTTTATTGAGAAAAGATTTAGATATTTCTCAGTGGTAAATCCTTCAAATCACAGTGAAATTCTACATGTAAAACCCAGAACCTAGAGCATCATTTTGGTAGCCTGAGTTTTCTCTAGAAGTTAGCCTGGAATATGGTTTAAGTGCAGGTATTTGGAAAATAATTCTTTGGAAAGCAAATTAAGAATCAAGAAAGAGAAAAGGGGAAGAAAGGAAGGAAGAGAGGAAGGAAGGAAGAAAGAAAGAAAGGAAGGAAGGGAGGGAGGAAGGAAGAAAGAAAGAAAGGAAGGAAGGCAGGGAGGAAGGAAGGGAGGAAGGAAGGAAGGAAGGAAGGAAGGAAGGAAGGAAGGACCAGTGCCTGATATGTCCTTGGACACTGAGGCTAGATTTTGCTGGAATCTTCTGAAGATGAATGTAGACTGTGTTCAAGGAAAGAGAAGATGAACAGGCACTCATCTTAGACCCAGCATTGCACTGTTGGCTATTTATTCTTTCCACTCCAGTTTGTACATGTGGAGTGTCAACTGTTCCTATAAGCACAGCACATAACAATACCAAAAAAAAAAAAAAAAAAAAAAAAAAAAAAAAAAAAAAAAAAAAAAAAAAAAAAAAGGGGCAAGTATGCACATAAACAAAAATGAGCTGCTGTTAAATCATGTGCTTATATGACGCTTGCAGATACGATAAAGGATGTACTGAAAGATGGGCCAGAAGACCAAACAGCACAGAAGATGCCCGGTACAATCATATATACACTAAGGGACTGCTGTCTATAGCTTAGAGGGACAAGGCTACAGGGCCACAGGACTGTTATTTGTAGATTGAGGTATTTCTAGAATCTCAGAGTTGTCGAAGCAACTGCAGTTGTGCTGCTTACCTGCATTACACTGGCAGAATAAACAGTGTCAATGACCTCATCATACACTAAATTTCTTCTCATCCAACTCTTTCCTTTTCTCTTTCTATTGAACACTGCTTGGCATCTCATCTGTAACCAATGAGAAACAGTCAACACCTAAATAAATGGTACCTACTTAGCAAGCAGCTGATGTTTGAAAATTATGATGGGGTCTTAACTTCTCTGTGATGCCGTTGAGATGGTGTCATAATTATTAATGCCACCTCTGTATGCTCACCACCAGAGAAAGCCCGAACGCTGTCAGTTACTTTTATAATGGAGTTTTCTAGAAGCATCCAGCCAGAGCCGAGTCTGCAATTCTGAATATTCACACTACTCTGAAGGTTCATAGCCAGTAGCGCTAGTGGAAGAAATTGTCATAATACACCCACCTGCCCTGTGACTGTCAACCATGTTTCAGGAGAATAAGCCTGGCTCCTTGGTGCTGTCATATTTCTCCAGGATGATCTTGCTTTTCTTGACAAACCATTGTCATCACAATGTTTTTTTGAAAATCAAGTTTCCATTCTATTCTCAAGACCAGCTTTCTTTTATGAGCTGACTGTTGCTTCTAATTCCATGGTTTGGACATCATTTCTGATTGATGCTAGCTTTTCTGTATTTATTGGCTATCTGTACTTGTGATTTTGGGAGCCTCCATATTAATCCAGTTCATATCTTGATGTCTCTTCATTCCCAACAAAACCTGGTATCAGGATCTGAAAACACTTAGCTCCTTCCCTCTCAGGAAATGTGTTGTTATTTTGAGAATGTACCTGTATAAATTATTTTAATATTACTTAGAAATATTATATTTGTTGTGGTTTCTTAGCAATTAATTGCCGAATTTTCATGCAGGAACTCAGAAAGGTGACTCTTACCTAAAATAGTACAAAGTCAAAAGGATGTATTCATTGAACATCCTCTTCAAGCTTTTTAGTTCATGTAAACACTTCATCTTTAACCCTATTGTTTAATCATATTAACTACAACTCCATTTCCTTTGTGAGTTTTTCTTCTTAGGCTTAAGGATAAAGAAGATGTGTTAGCTCAAGTAACCAAATAACTAAGCATTTGACACAATAGAGTGTTAATTCATGTTCAATAAAAAGCAACCAGACACCTCTGTCTCTACTTCTTAGCCTACTGCCAGAATGTTGGGTGTGTTTTCTAAAGATCCCCATCCCCACCCAGTAGCTGTAAGATGACTGCAACTGTTCTAGCCCTGAATTCTCTTGGCTAGTAGTGGAAAAAAATGAGAGTATTTCTGGAAGTTCACAGTTAAATATTTATTAAGCGTTATTGGCTTGGATTGGTTTATTCATTTATATTGAACAGTTATGCACTGAATTGTTTTTCCTACATTCAACCTTTATATTTTGGAAGTCCTATCCTTCAATATCTGTGAATGTTAACTTATGTGGAGATGGGTAGTGAAGATCTAATTTATTAAGGTGAGGTTGGATGGCAGGAGATGATAATATAGGCACTAATCTAAAAATAACTGATATCATTATGAAATGGGGACATCCCAAAATATGTGTACAGAGAAAATGTGATACAGAGATAAGACAGTAGTTACAGTACTGCAGCGGAATCTCAGAAACACCAAAGCTCACCCCTAGATCATCAAAAACTGAGAGAAAAGATCAGACTGCTTCCCAGCTCTCCAAAGGGACTACCTCCTGACAACACGCTGACCTCAGTTAGAATCTCAGAACTGTAAGACACACTCCAGCAGCCTAAGTCACCTGGTTCTGTACACTTCAGTCATAACACCAGAAAATGAATAATTTGACCTAACATCATAACAAGATCAAAGCACTGGTCTGTTCAGACTTGAGTCCCCCACTGAGCCCTTTTTTGTTACTTAGCTTCTCTGGGTCTGTGGATTGTCCCATGGTTATCTTTATTTACAACTAATATCTAGTTTTAAGTAAATACATACTATGTTTGTCTTTCTGGCTCTGGGTTACCTCATTCAGGATTATTTTTTTTCTAGTTCCATTCATTTGTCTACAAATTTCATTATGTTACTTTTTTTAACATCAGAGTAATACTCCACTGTGTAAACATACATTTTCATTAACCATTCTTCAATTGAGGAACATCTGGGTTGTTTTCAGTTTCTGGCTATTATGAGTGAAGCTGCTATGAACACATACAAGTTTCTGTCCTGAATTTTGGCATGGAGATCTTGAGGCATAGTGGCTATGAGTCCCAGAAGATTAAGACAGGAAGATCTACAAGTTCAAGGTCATCTGGGATTAAAGGTGTGGTGGCACACACCTTTAATCTGGGCCACACCTTTTGCTGGAGACCTATATAAGGACATTGGAAAAAGGAAGGCTCTCTCTGCTTTGCCTGCTTGCCTTGTGGGACTGAGCAACTGCTAGATCCTTGGACTTCCATTCACAGCTGCTGCTGACCATTATGGACTACAGACTGTAAGTCATCAATAAATTCCTTTACTATATAGAGACTACCATAAGTTCTGTGACTCTAAAGAACCCTACTAATACACTAGAGAACTACCATAAGTTCTGTGACTCTAGAGAATCCTACTAATACACTGGGTTTGAGGTAAGTTAATTCTCAATTTTCTGAGAAATCACCATATTGATTTCCACACTGGCTGTAGAAGTTTGCACTCCAACTAGCAATGAAGGAGTATTCTTGCTCCACATTATCACCAGCATAAACTGTCACTTGCGGTTTTGATCTTAGCCTTCTGACAGGTGTAAGATGAAATATGACAGTTGTTTTGACTTGCATTTCCTTGATGGCTAAGGATGTTGAACATTTTTTTCATATGGTTCTCAGTTATTTGAGATTCCTCTATTGAGAATTCTGTTTATATCTGTGCTTCATTTGAAAATTGGATTATTTGGTTTGTTGATGTCTAGTTTCTTGACTTCTTATATATTTTAGAAATTGACTCTCTATCAAATGTGGCATTGATGAATACTTTTTCCCATTCTGTAGACTGCTGTTTTGTTTTATTGACAGTGTCCTTTGCCTTTCAGAAGTTTTTCAGTTTCACAAGGTCACATTTATTTATTAGTCATTGTCCGTATTAGTGCCAGAGCTATTGCTGTTCTCTTCAGGAAGTTGTCTCCTATGCCAAAGAATTCAAGGTTATTCTCCACCTTCTCTTCTATTAGGTTCAGTATATCTCTGTGTTTTTTCCATTAATTTAATTATTCATCTTACACTGTCTCCACTCCAAGTCTCTCCCTATGAGAGACCATCCATCTTCTCCCATCCCCTTCTCCTCTGAGAAGGTAACTTCTGAGAGAATATTCCTTGGGTATCAACCTACACTGGCACTTCAAGTCTCTGCAGAGTTTGGTTAATTCCCTCTCACTAAAGTTAGAAAAGGAAGCCCAGTTAGGGAACAGATTCCAAAGAAAGGCAACAGTTTTAGGGACAGCCTCCGCTCTGGTTGTTGGGGGTTTCACATAGAGACTGAGCTATACATCTGCTACATATATAGCTTTTTTATGCTCTTTGGTTGGTGCCTCTGTCGCTGAGAGTCCCAAGGGTCCATGTTAGTTGACTTTATTGGCCTTCAGTCCTTTCCCCAACTCTTCCATAAGACTCCCCAAGCTCCATCCAATGTTTGGCTGTGAGTCTGTGCATTTGTTTCACTCAGCTGCTGGGTGGGGCCTCTCAGAGGACAGTTATGCTAGTCTCTGCCTCCCAAGTGCTGGGATTAAAGGTGTGTGCCACCTCTGCCCGGCTGCTTGTTCTTTTTTCATTGCATCTTTTAATATTCTTTCTTTGTTCTGTATGTTTAGTGTGTTGATTATTATGAGGAGATGAGGAGACTTTCTTTTTTGGTCCAATCTGTTTGCTGTTCTGTAAGTTTCTTTGCCTTTATGGGCATCTCTTTTAGGTTAGAAAATTTTTCTTTCATGATTTTGTTAAAAATATTTCCTGAGTCTTTGAGTTGGTAATCTCCTTTAATTTCTATTATTCTTGGTTTGGGGTAGTGCCTCAAATTTCCTGGATATTTTTCCAGGGGTTCTTTACATTTAACATTTTTTGACTAATGTATCAATTTCTTCTTTGTATCTTCTATGCCTAAGAGTCTCTCTTCCATCTCTTGGTGGTGCTTGTGTCTGTAGTTCCTCTTTGCTTACTGTTGGGGGATGTTTTTGTGCACTGTGTATTTGAATGCTGATTTCTCATGGTATAGTGGAACATCTTTTGGGTATGTGCCCAAAAGATAGCAGGGTCTTGAAATAGAACTATTCTCAATTTTCTGAGAAACTGCCAGTTATGTTTCCAAAGTGGTTTACAAGTTTGTTCTCCCACCAGCAATGGAAAGGAATTCCCCTTACTCCACATCCCTGACAGTATGTGCTGTCCCTTGAGTGTCCATCAGGATTGGGAGCCAGACCTCTTGTAGTTAATATGGCTTTTGGTCCAGCAGGGAATCTCTGTTCTTTTGACTGGTGTGGCCTGCACAGAATCAGTGGGTATCCACCCATGTAGAGGATGGGGCTGGCAGCATCTTTCTTTGAGCTCTAAATGGAGGGAGTGGGAAGGTTCAGATGGCAGGAGGGGAGCTTACCTGTTTTGGTTGAGTGGATCTGTACCTGAGCAGAGGGTGTCCACAAGTGTAGGGTTGTAATACATTAAAAAAAAAGAACTATTAAAAAAAACTATTAAAAAATAGTTTTAGGTAGAAGTAAATTCTTTGTGGTAGTAATATGTAAGCACCCTCAAACTGTGCTTTGGGGGAGGGTTGAAGACCCTGAAACCATCATTTATTTGTATATTGAGATAATAAAGGTTTAGCTATTATTATATGTATTCATGAAATGGGCCATTAACATTCTGTTTGTTTTATGTTTGACTCTATAGGGTCTACTAATTTACAATTAAATTCTAAAAAAAAAAAAAAAAACCCACTTGGACTAATGAGCTAATAATTGCAGAGAACTCAGAGCAGGAATAAACTTCTATTTGTGAAACTCAAAACACCAGAGACTTTAATTATATCCTTTACCTAACCTGACTTGTAATCAGTTATGGGGACCATCTCATTAATGTCTTACTATGCAGTTCCTAAACAACATGATGAAAATGATTTCATTTCCAAAATTTGAATACTTTGAGAACAGGGATTTTCTAATTATTTTACATCAAGCCAATGATTTCTCTGTTTTTATTGAAGTTCAGGGGGCTAATTAAACCACTGGAATGTCCATTTAAGTTTTTAAATTGAGCAATTCATACATGTTTGAGGGATGAGACATATCTAGGACAGCAGGAAAAGTTGTATCTACTAAAATATAAATTAGGAACATGTACACAGAAAGACAGAAGGAGCTAGGCTCAATATAATAAAGATATAAACCACTGGCTTTCACTACTTTCTTTTTATTGATTCACTTTACATCCTGCTCATGGCCACTCTGCCTACTCTCTCCCTCCCATAACTCTACTCCCACCCCCCCTTTTTCTCTGATAGGCTGGGGGGATTCCCTTGGGTATCTTCCCACCCTGGCACATCAAGTCTCTGCAAGGCTAGGCTCATCCTCTCCCAGGCCAGACAAAGCAACCCAGATGGAACATATCACACAGACAGGCAACAGATTTGGAATAGCTCCTGCTTCAGTTGTTCAGCACCTATATGAAGACCAAGCTATATATCTACTAAATATGGGTGGGTGGGTGAGTGGGGACTAGATCCAGTCCATGTATGTTCTTTGGTTGGTGGTCCAGTCTCTGAAAATCCCAAGGGTCCAGGTTTCTTGACCCTGTTGGTCTTCCTGTGGAGTTTCTATCTACTTCTGGCCCTCAATCCTCCCCTCAACTCTTCCATAAGAGTCCCCAGGTTCTACCCACTGTTTGTCTGCAGCAATCTGCAACCCTGTGAGTCAGCTGCTGGGTGAAGCTTCTCAGAGGGCAGCCATGTTAGACTCCTTTCTGCAAGCATAACATAGTATCATTAAAAGAGTCAGGGATTAGTGCTTGACCATGAGATAGGTCTCAAGTTGGGCTAGTTATTAGTTGGCCATGTGTCTCTATCCCTCATCCCTGCATTTCTTGTAGAGAGAATAAGTTTTGCGTTAAAAGTTTTGTGGGTGGGTTCTTATCCCTATCATTACACTGGGGTTCCTGCCCGGTTACAGAAGGCAATCTCTTCAGGTTTCATAGCCCCAATCCCGTGAGTTATGGCTATAGTCACTCCCACCCCCTTAATTCTTGGGTGCCTCACCTATCTCAGGTCTCTGTAACACTCTCAATGCCCTGCCACCTCATCAAAATTGTCAGTTGCAGATAGTCATTCTCATGGCCATCTAGCTGTCTCTCTTGTCCCTCTCCACACCTGATCCTGAACCTTCTCCCATTCATCTCCCCATTCAGGTCCCTCCCTCCATCTGCCTAATGTAACTATTTTATTTCCCCCTTCTATGTGAGATTCAATAATACTCTCTTGGCCTTTCCTTCCTGTTTAGCTTCTTTGGGTTTGTGGATTGTAGCATGGGCATCCTGTATTTTATGGCTAATATCCACTTATAAGTGAATACATACTATGCATGTCCTTTGGGGCTGGGTTGCCTCATTCATAATGTCTTTGTTTTTAATGGTTGAATATTATTAAACTGTGTAGATGTTCGACATTTTCTTTATCTAGTCCTCTATTGACAGACATCTACATTTTTTCCAGTTTCTGGCTGTTGCCAATAGAGCTGTATGAATATAGTTGAGCAAATGTCTTTCTGGGATGATGGAGCATCTTCTGTGTATGTGCCCAGAAGTGGTATAGCTGGGTCTTGAAGTAGGGCTAGTCTCAGTTTTCTGATAACCCCGAAAATTGATTTCTAAAGTGATTGTAAAGTTTGTACTCCTACCAAAATGCAGGAGTGTTTCCCCTTGCTCCATATGCTGGTGAATGTAGCACAGAAACTCAGAGTTGTTTTGATTTGCATTTCCCTAATGACTAAGGAATTTGAACATTTCTTTAAGTGTTTCTCAGCCAATTGATATTCATCTGTTGAGAATTATCTATTTAGCTCTGTAACCCATTTTTTAATTGGGCTATCTGGGTTGTTGGCATCTAATTTCTTGAGTTCTTTATAAATTTTGAATATTGGTCCTTTGTCAGATGGAGGGTTGATGAAGATCCTTTGCCAGTTTGTAGGCTGCCATGTTTTCTTATTGTCAGTGTCCTTTGTCTTATAGAAAATTTTCAGTTTCATGAGATCCCACTTATCAATTGTTGATCTTAGAGCCTGAGTCATTGGTATTCTGTTAAGGAAGTTGTCTTCTATGTCAATGAGTTCAAGCTATCCCCCACATTCTGTTTTATTAGATTTAGTGTGTCAGATTTTATGTTGAGGTCTTTCATTCACTTGGACTTGAGTTTTATGCAGGGTGATATATATGGATCTATTTGCAGTTCCTCTATATCCAGACATCCAGTAAGGCTGGCACCATTTGATACATATGCTTTCTTTTATGTATTGTACGAATTTGCCTTCTTTGTCAAGAATCAAGTGGCCATAAGTATATGGGTTTATTTTAGGGTCTTCAGTTCAATTCCATTGGTCAACCTGTCTGTTCTTATATGAATACCATACAGTTTTTTTTTTATTACTATTGCACTCTAGTATATTTTGAGGTGAAGGATGGGGATACCTCTGGAAATTCTTTTATTTCTCAAGATTCTTTTTGCTATCCTGGGTTTTTGTTTTTCCACTGAAGTTGAAGAATTGCTCTGTCAAAATTTATAAAAATTGTGGTGGAATTTTCATGGGAATTGCATTGAATCTGTAAATTGCTTTTGATAAGGTGGTCATTTCCACTAATATTAATCCTGCCAATTCATGATCAGTTGAGATCTTTCCATCTTCTAATATCTTCCTCCTTTCTTTCATTCATTCTTTTATTCTCTCTCTCTCTCTCTTTCTCTCTCTCTCTCTCTTTCTTTTCTTTTTCTTTTTTTTTTCCAGACAGAGTTTCTCTGTGTAGCCCTGGCTGTCCTGGAAATCACTCTGTAGACCAGGCTGGCCTCGAACTCAGAAATCTGCCTGCCTATGCCTCCCAAGTGCTGGGATTAAAGGCATGTGCCACTACCGCCAGGCCCCTTCATTTCTTTCTTGAGCAACTTATTCTTACCATATAGGTCTTGTCATATAGGCTTGGTTAGAGTTCCACCAAGACATTTTATATTATCCATGGCTATTGTAAAGGATGTTATTTCCCTAATTTTTTTCTTGGCTCATTTATCATTTGTGTAAAGGAGGACAACTGAAATTGTCTAGTTAATTTTGTATTTTGTTACTTTGCTGAATGTGTTTATCAGATGTGGGAGTTCTCTGATAGAGTTTTTGGGGTCACTTATGTATACTGTCATATCATCCACAAATAGCAATACTTTGACTTCTTCCCCTTTCTAGTTTGTATTCCCTTTATCTATGCTATTTGTCTTATTGCTCAGGCAAGAACTTGAAGTAATATATTGAATAGATAGGGAGAAAGTGGGCAACCTTAATTTTAGTGGAATTTAATTTAGTGGAATTGCCTCAAGTTTCTCTCCATTTAGTTTGATTTTAGCTATTGGCTTTCTGTGTAGGTCTTTTATCATGTTTAGGCATGTGCCTTGTATCCCTGATCTCTCTAATAATTTTAACATGAAAGGGTGTTAGATTTTGTCAAATGCTTTTTAGCACCTAATGAGATGATCGTGTGATTTTTTTTTTCATACAGTATGTTTATGTGGTGGATTACATTGATGGCTTTCCATACATTGAACCATCCCTGCATCCCTGGGATAAAGCTTATTTGATCATAGTGGATGATGCTTTTGATATGTTACTAGATTTGGTTTGTGTATTTTTGCATCAATGTTAAGAGAAATCCATCTAAAATTCTCCTTCTTTGTTGAGTCTTTGTGAGGTTAGGTATCAAGATGACTGTGACTTCATAGAATGAGTTCAGCAGAGTTTTTTCTATTTCCATTTTGTAGAATAGTTTCAGAAGTATTGGTATTAGCTCCTCTTTGAAGTCTGGTAGAATTCTGCAATAAAGCCATCTGGCCCTGGGCTTTCTTTGGTTGGGAAACTTTTGCTGACAGCTTCTATTTTCTAAGAGTTCATAGGGCTATTTAAATAGTTTCCCTGATCTTAATTTAATGTTGGTAAGTGGCATTTGTATAGAAAATTGTCCATTTCATTGACATTTTCCAATTTTGTAGAGTACAGGCTTTTGAAATTTTTGAATTTCCTGAGTGTCAGTTGTTATGTCTCCCTTGTCTTTTATTTATTTATTTGTTTGTTTGTTTGTTTGTTTTATATCCTGCCTTGAGGCCATAGCATTCATCTACACTGGGGCATCAAGCCTTCACAGGACCAAGGGCCTCTCTTCCCACTGATGCCAGATAAGGCCCCTTCAGCTCCTTCCATCTTTCCCCTAAATCCTCCATTGGGGTTTATGTGCTCAGTCCAATAGTTGGCTGTGAGCATCCACATCTGTATTGGTCAGGATCTGGCAGATCCTCTTAGGAGACAGCTGTATCAGGCTCCTGTCAGCAAGCACTTCTTGGCATCCGCAATAGTGTCTGAGTTTGGTGTCTACATGTGGGACACATCCCAGGTGGGGCAGTTTCTGGGTGGTCTTTCCTTCAGTCTCTGCTCCACTCTTTGTCCCTGTATTTCTTTTAGACAGGAGCAATTCTGGGTTAAAATTTTGGAGATGGGTGAGTGGGACCATCCCTGATAAACAACTTCAGCAAAGTTGCTGGATATAAAATTAAACAAATCAGTAGCCTTCCTTTAATCAAAGGATAAAAGAGGAAATGCTCCCCTTTTCGTTTCTGGTTTTACTTGTTTGGATACGATCTCTCTGCCTTTTGGTTAGTTTGGCTAAGGCTTTGTCTATCTTATTGATTTTCTCAAAGAATTCATATGGAGGGACTCGTGGTTCCAGCTGCATACATAGCAGAGGATGGCCTTGTTGGTCATCAATGGGAGGAGAGGCCCTTGGTCATGTGAAGGGTCTATGCCCCAGTGTAGGGGAATCCCAGGGCCAGGAAGTGGGAGTGGGTGGGTTGGTGAGTAGGGGGAAGGGGGAAAGAATAGGGAGTTTTTGGAGGGGAAACCAAGAAAGGGGAGAATATTTGAAATGTTAATAAAGAAAATATCTAATAAAAAAAGAAATAAATAAAAAATAATCCATTGATTCTTTATATATTTTTTAAATTATCTCTAACCGATTGATTTTAGCCTTGATTTTGATTCTGGCCTTCTACTCCTGTTCACTGTACTTGCTTCTTTTTTCTTCAGCTTTTAAGTGTACGTTTAAATTGTTTGTATGAGAACTTTCAAATTTCTTTATGGAGGCACTTAGTGCTATGAACTTTCCTCTTAGCACCGCTTTCATTATGCCCCATAAATTCGGGCACATTATGCCTTCATTTTCATTGAATTCTTGAAAGTCTTTAATTTCCTTATTTCCTCCCTGACCCAGAGATCATTAAGTAGACAGCTATTCAATTTCCATGAATGCGCAGGCTTTCCAGTTTTTCTGCTGTTGTTGAAGTCACTTATTTCTGGTGTTTTCTTGGGTGTAGTTATCCTACTTAGGTTAGAGTTTTCCTTCTAATATTTTCTGTAGGGTTGGATTTGTGGATATACATTTTTAAATTTAGATTTGTCTTGAGATATCTTCTTTCCTCAATCTATTGTGACTGAAAATTTTGCTGAGAATAGTATCTAGGTTTGCATCTGTGGTTTTCCCAGAGGTTATAGGATATCTGACCAGACCCTGCTGCCTTTTAGAGTCTCTGTTGAGAAATCAGGTGTAATTCTCATAGGTCTGCCTTTGTATGTTACCTGGACTTTTTTCCTTACTGCTTTTCATATTCTTACTTTTTTCTGTAGATTTTGTGTTTT
Organism: Mastomys coucha; assembly: GCF_008632895.1. Classification (NCBI taxonomy): domain Eukaryota; kingdom Metazoa; phylum Chordata; class Mammalia; order Rodentia; family Muridae; genus Mastomys; species Mastomys coucha. The sequence goes on from NW_022196900.1 coordinate 13,507,191, forward strand.
GATTATTATATGCTAGGAGAATTTTCTTTTCTGGTCCAGTCTGATTGGTATTCTATAGGTTTCTTGTATGTTTATAAGCATCTCTTTCTTCTTTTTTGGAAATTTTTCTTCTATGATTTTGTTGAGCCTTAAAGATGGGACTCTTCTTATTATTTTATTCCTATTTTTAGGTTAGGTCTTCTCATGATATCCCAGATTTCCTGGATATTTCATGTCAGGAAATTTTTAGATTTAATATTTTCTTAGACTGATATATCAATTTTTTCTTTTTTATTTTCTATGCCTGAGATTCTCTCTTCCATTTCCTATATTCTATTGGCGATGCTGACATCTGTTGTTCCTATTTTCTTCCCTAGGTTTTCCATCTCCAGGTTCCCCTCAGTTTGTGTTTTCTTTATTGCTTCTATTTCTATTTTTAGGGCTTGACAGTTTTATGTATTTCCTTTACCTGTTTAATTGTATTTTCCTGTATTTCTTTCAGGGATTTATCCATTTCTTCTTTAAAGGCCCCTATCATCTTTATAAGATTGGATTTAAGTTCATCACTTTTTTGTGCTTTGATTATATTACAATATCCAGTGCTTGCTATAAAAGGTTAGCTGTGCACTGAAGGTGTCATATTACTCTGGATTTTGTTGATTGTGTTCCTGTTGTGACAGGCCTCTGATGGCTATCCTTTAGCTGTATGGTTCAGAATCTACAGGTGTGATGAAGGTAAGCGGAGAGGTAGAAGGAGAATGGGGATTCATCGGGTTCGCAGGCTGCTCAGGTCAGCTTGGGGTATTTCATAGGACTCAGAGAGCAGGGAAGATTAGTCAGGGAAAGGAAACTAACTTGTATGGTTCAGGGTTCCCATGGTCTGATGAAGGTTATGCCAAAGTTTCTCAGGTCTGGTATTTTTCATTTATATATTATGAAAATATTTAGGAAGGATTTATATGCATATAAATGTATAGTCAAATAGATATTTTTTCAAATCTGTAACATATCAAAGCTACAAAAAAAGAGGGAACAGTGCAAAGAACACTCATATATAGTTAACTTAATTCCACCAGGTGTGTTTTGATCAGTTTCTGGAAAAGTCTGAATCTAATTTGCCCTTCTGCTTATACAGATTATATTGGTAAATTTTGATTATTTATCAGCTAACAAGAATTTCAAAGCCATGGGTTGATTTCCAATTTACTGGTATATATGCATTACTTTCACTAACTTTAAAAACAAAACCAAACTATATATCATGAGTAAGCATTTTTATTATCTGTTTAGAAAGCATTTCATTGGGGGAGATAACCAAGATTAAATAAAGCAAGTAGGTTTTTCTCTTTCCCATTCCTCCAAGAAAAATCCCCAAATATCACCACCAGAACTGTAGCAGACTACCTGCCACTGCTTCTCCTCACTTTCTGACTGACATCATAGAGAAATACCCTGCTTCACTCCCCACACTTCGTGGGCCCCATCAGTCTCCTCTTCCTACCCTATCTTCATTCCTAAGTATCAGTGTCCAATATATAGAAGGATATTTTACTTGAAATTCCCAGTAGCCACTGGGAAATTCCCACTATCATGAATCCAGATTTCCCACCAGGCAACACACAGCTACCATTCTCCTCTGAGAAATAGAGAGGGAAATAGAAACCCAGACATAAACACCCACTCAACAAAGACAAGAGAGATATCAGCACCTAGAATTACAAACATTACAAACCCATATGCCTTGATACTAGATTAAAAACACAATCAGAAACAGTCAGTACAATATGTATCCAGTAAAGGCCAACAGCCCTACCATAGCAGACTCTGAGTTTTGCAACATAATTGAAGCACAAGACAAATACCTTAAAATAGCATTTATAAATATGATAAAAGTCCTTAAAGATGAAATGAATTAATCCTTTAAAGAAATTTATGAAAACACAAACAAATAGTGGAAGGGAAATATTTCTAGACTAAAGACAGAAATAGAATCAGTAAATAATATGCAAAATGAGGAAATCAGGACATGAAAAATTTAGGAACTCAGACAGGAACCTCAGAAATATACCTCGCCAACAGGATTCAAGAGATAGATGACAGAATATTAAGGATTGAAGACACAATAGAAGAAATGGATACCTCAGTCAAAGAAAATGGTAGAAACATAATCATGGCACAAAACATCTAGGAAAGCTGGAACACTTGGAAAAGACCAAGTCTTTAAAAAAAAATAGGAATAGAAGAAAGGAGGTGAAAAAAAGCAGGCAGGTGGCATAAAAATATTCTCAACAAAATTTTACAAAAAAATCCCATAACCTAAAGGAAGATATCTATCAAGGTACATGAAGCATACAGAATGCAAAATTGACTAGAAGAGAAAAAAGTTCCAGCAGCACACAATAACTGGTACATTAAAGATAGAGAACAGTAACAACAAAATTATTAAATGCTGCAAGGGTAAAAGACTAAGTAATATGTAAAAGCCGAACTATTAGAATAACACCTGATTTCTCAATCAAGACCCTAAAAGTCAGAAGGGCTTGGACCAGATGTTCCATAGACTCTAAGAGACCACAGATGCTAATGCAGACTATTATACCCAGCAAAACTTTCAATCACAATAGATAACATTGTTAAAAGCAACTAAAATGAGTGGTACCGAGTGAATACATAATACAACTGGCATGATGACAGTAAGAAATTGTATTGACCAAATTCACTTTTTATCAACTGAGGTCACTTATGTTATGATTCCTCTCATGTTCTAAGTGGTGACAAGATAGTAACAATGACAAGAATATGGAAAAAAATCAAGTTTGTCCTGGAAATGGTCAGTATGGCACTGAGAACTAACCAAGATGTTCTATACACTCAGTTAACCAGAGTGTGTTTTTCTGCATTATAGATACTTGATTTTCCTTGTCATTCATTGCCACTTCTGTACTGTACTATATGTTTCTATGTATTTGTGTAATTTTTTATTTATATTTCCAATAGGCTTTTATTTGTTACATTTAATTTTTCCACACAATATATTTTAATGGTGTTTTTAATACATATGGTCAACATACTGAGAATAAGGGACTGTGGAGTGATTAACTCTAAATGAAACATCCATATTACATCCCTTTCTCTCAAAGGCTTAGGGATTATTTCAGAAGAGAGACTGGAAAAATTCTAAGAGTCAGATGTAGTAGACATCTGCAACTTATTAGCTGGGCATGTCAGGGCCATTGAACACAAGAACTTACATCAGCTGTGACTACATGTACAAGACCGATACAAATATATAAGATCAATCAGCCAAAATACCCACATAGATGGGGAGGACTCTTGAATGCCAACCCCAGTTTCTGGTGTTGCAAGAGCCAGTTTGCTTCTGGGATATGATTCATGCTCCAATAGATGGCCTTAACACCCATGCCCACACAGGAGGCAATAAGTGGACTCAGGGAGTGTTAAAAACAAAGCATGTGTTTGGAGAAACATAATGGTTTGGAGAAAGGAAGGGAAAAGTTGAGGGTGATTTGGTCAAAGCACATATATATGTATATATGAAATTCTCAAATAATAAAAGGGTGATGGTATTTTCTTCTACAAATAAATCTATTTACTATGAAATGCAAAAATCCAGAAATAAGGTGAAGTATTTTAAATTGCACATATACATCTAGAAGGAAGAGGAATATATCTGGACATTAGTGGAGGTGGAGGCAAGTCAATGGGGAGAATGCAAACATTCATTCAGCCTTCAGAGAGATTCAGAAACAGACCAAGAAATAGAATGTGTGCAGCCACTGAAACTGCATCCCCAGTCATGGTAAGAGTATAAAATTAACCTGAGAGCGAGGGTGTAGAGGGTGAGAGGATGATAATTAATGCAGACTTTTGCTGTGTTCTTACATGCTTTTCATCTGTGCAATTAAGGTCAAAGTCTACCACCCTAGTTGAAGACCTCATATATAATAATGCTCAAAATTATGTATTACATCTAATTAGAAAATTGATTTTTTTTATTGGACTAGAAAGTTGAGAAACACTTTTTTGCACGTCTGTGCATATCCTTTCTCATGAAACTAGATTAAATATAAATCATTCTTGGGGATATTCATTCATCCATTCACTTTGTTTCATTGGTATTTTTGTTGTGTTTTTTGGGGTTTTTTTGGGGTTTTGTTTTTTGGTTTTTTTTTTTTTTTTTTTTTTTTTTTTTTTTTTTTTTTTTTTTTTGCTTTTGGGGTGTGAGGGTAGGAAATGATGTTCATGTGGGAACCAAAAAGTTGGTGTTAGACACACCCATAAAAATTAAAGAAGCTATCCTAAATATTACATGCTGAAAGAAATTTCTATTTTTCTCTGCTTTTACAAAGCAGCCATGGGATATGCTGTCAGTAAAAAAATGGATTGTGAGTTGATAGTACATGTCATTCGATCTTTCTCTTTGTATACCTGCTCTCTGTGTCTTCTTGAACTGGGGCCTATGAGGAGCTAACAAGTGAAGTATAAAGAGACTTGGATTCAATGTCTAATTCCTCTGTGCTCCACTCCACATCAAAATATCAGCACTTCTATAGCCTTGACTCCAGCATTTATAATTTAAAGAACTGCCAGGATGATGTTAATGTATGACTGTGATTATGATGCTTACATTGTATCCTTACAAGAATTTCTTTCAGACCATGATTGCAGATTTTAGCACATCTGTTGAGGGCTGGATGCTTCCAAGGCTTTGTCAGAGGCCCCATGAACTGACAAAGGAACCCAGCTCTGCGGTCTTGCTCAGGAGTTGGCTGACTTGGCAAGGCAGGGCTATGGCTGAGGCCAGAGCCTAAGAGATGTTAAAGTTTTGGTTCCTGGGAACTTGGTTTTTCTCCTCAAGAGACAGCAGTTATCAGTCCCAAGGCCACTATGTGGTCTGTCTGTAATGCTCTTGAGATATTCTTGGTTCTCACTGCTTAATGGGCTTTCTATTGACCTTGTCTCATCTGATAGTCTACAGACTCTGTCCCATTTCTCTCTTGAAAACAGTATGTAAGGTACAGTACTTAATAATTTTGTTTGGTATAAGACATAGCTTGTACAAGACCTCCAAGACCCCAAACTTTATCTTCTTTTTCTTCAATCCTCTTTGTTTTCTGATCTACTGGTCCTCTCTTTCAGTATCCTGACACTCAAGAATGACCTGCCAGTCCAGGTCAAATGGAGCTTGAACAGGAACACAGAACTAATGAGATTCTTTTTGCACTTTTTAAAAAAGTTTTATTGCATTATAATGAGAAAAGTTACATGATTTCAATTTATCTGAATTTTTAAAAACATATTTTAAGTAAATAGAATTAAACCACATTCTTGTTTTCCTTTTGTACCCCAACTCCTCCCAGAGATTTCCCCTTCAATACCTACAATATCTTTTTTGTCATATTCTTTAAAATTTATAAAATATTATAACAATAAAAATGAATATTGAGAAAAATGTATTTTTAGTATTGCCATATACAAGTATCTACATAAGACTATTAAATTGATTGATGTTTAATATCAAACAACTTTTTGCATTTTTATCAGGGTTCCTGAGAAAGTCTTGGATTGATCTAGCCCTCAACATACTTCCTTCATGTATTTAAAGAACACAGTGGATTTTACCAGTGGTTGGCAGTTCTGCTAGCTCTCAGCTATCCTTCAAATTCAGAACAGTTTATTTTGCTTTATGATTCCATAGGGATAAGAGTTCTCCATGACCAGGAGGCATGGCAGCAGTTAGACATTGTAGCTAGACTAGGATGCTGAGAACTCACATCTTGAACTGCAAGCACAAAACTGAGAAAATAAACTGGAATCGCACAGGCTTTTAATCTGAAATCCTACTCCTAAGGACATACTTCCTTCAGAAAACCCATAACTCTTATACCTCCCAAAAAATGCTACCAACTTTGAACAAGTATTCAATATCTGAGACTATGGCGGGACATTTCCCATTCAAACTACCATGGTGATTAAGAGAAAAAGCAGACATGGAATTCTATCACATTATCAAAACTTCAGGGAGTTTCTGAGACCTGAACAGCCAGCCGGGAGCCACAGGCCCCACGACTCCCAGGGGAGATGCAGGGC
>NW_022196900.1:13520394-13524836 GCF_008632895.1 Mastomys coucha
AAAAAAAAAAAAAAAAAAAAAAAAACTTCAGAACCTTGGCTAAATATGACACGTTAGTAAACAGCAAGTTGTATAAATGGTACGAAATACTTTTAGCTGAGATGCTGATAATAATCCACCCAAGACATAATGGGTTAAAATAAATCATTTCTTCTTTATGCTTCCTACCTGCAGGAAAATTAAATTTTGTTTTGTTTTGTTTTGTTTTGTTTTGTTTTGTTTTGTTTTGTTTTTTGAGACAGGGTTTCTCTGTGTAGCCCCAGCTGTCCTGGAACTCACTCTGTAGACCAGGCTGGCCTCGAACTCAGAAATCTGCCTGCCTCTGCCTCCCAAATGCTGGGACTAAAGGCGTGCACCACCACCACCTGGAAAATTAAATTTTATCTCCACTGCCTATTTTTCTGTTACTTCCTTTAGCCCATGAAATGACCACAAAAGTTGGAGTGGTCATTTCTACCAAACTTTTATAAATAATATACTATAAAACTTTGGAGTAAAGCAACAATCTGCCTGCTAATAGGCATCAGTAATAATAAGTAGCTTTATATCATTATACGTCGCTGAAATTGGCAGCTATTCATTGGGATTACAAAATAGCGCTTGAGCTGAATGACAGAAGGATTTCATACATTTTTCTAGTACATGGATGAATACAGAAGTGTGTGAGTACTTTTGGACATTTTTAAACTAAAACCAAATGTGACAAAGGCTCAGTGAATAATGAGGGCTACAGTGGAAGATAATAGAATAGCAGAAGAATTCTAGGCATGTGTGCTTTCTCAATAAATGAAGTCATCCTTCATATGAATGTGTTTTAAAAATTATCACACATGGCTGAAGTAATGGAACAGATTTTACGAGTTCTAGCTGTTTTTGGAAGACTACTGTTTGGTTCCCAGCACCCACATTGAGTCACATCTAACTCAAGTTCTAGGAGGTTCAAAGACCTCTTCTGAAATTCTGGGAGGCACCTACACCCATGTGTGCATACACACAGAGAGACATTCATACATATATATTAATAAAAATAAGGGAAATCTTCAAGAAAAGTATCATCTAAAGGAACAATAAACTTAGAGAGTGAGTCAGGGTAGAATGTTTACTTTTAAGCCTTTTGGCAGTGCTGGGGACTAAACCTGAGGCCTCAAGTAGGCAAATGCTCTACCACTGAGTTATACCACATCTGTATGTTATTTTTCAATTAAAATTTTGGAGTCCTTTATTACATGCTAGTTAGATTATTCCTATCATTGCTTGTATTAATCTTGTGTTTCTAATTTGCAATTATGGGCTCATCTTTATTTCTGTTATAGTGTTTGCTTCTGCTCTTACAGTCTTGAATTCTGTAGGTTTAGAAAGTATCTGAAATTGGGATGTAACACTGCTTAGGACATTACTTTATTGGAATCTTAAAACTCTAGAAAAACATGGTTATTTTATTTCTGAAGTTTATAGCATTGTTTACAGTCTTACCAAGGGAAATTTTGCCCATATAGATAGTTTGGATGTGTCTAATTTACATATATGGTAGAGCATTTAAAAAGAGAAATGGGTTCAAGAAACAAAGGGAAGTTGTACAGACAGGAGGAATTCCAGTAGAGATAATTTCCACTGTAAGCTCTGAGGTTTTGTTCCTAGAGAGGTGGGACGGCAGGTGCTCACTACACCTGAAGCCTGCTGATAGTAGCTCAAGCAATCAATGAAATTTATGTATGGCCGCAGGAACATGTGTATAACTCCCATTTGAGAAGTCTGAGAAAGAAGAGGCTGTCAAATTTGGTCCAGGACATCAGAGTAGGGAGATTCAGTTAGGGAGCATATCTTTTTCTGCTGACATTAAAGTCTAAGGAGCAGGATTCAGGGGTGCACATACAGATTGTTTGTGAGAGCAAGACCATAAATGTGTCTTCAAAGCAGCCCCAAGCATCCATCTACTGAAGAGATGTGACTCCCTCTGAAAGGAAGTTATCTAAGTAGACCCTAGATACTACTACTGGGCTAACTAAAGAACACAAATGTTTCCAAAAAGAAATATTGGTTCTGATCCTCCTGTCATTATAGAGAATTCACCAACTAGTAACAATAGTCACCCAAAACAAGCATGAGATGATTATTACATCTCCCTAAATCTTCACTCTTCTCTGCATATGAACTTAGACATATAAAGAACCATGGTAATTTATAACATGGTTTTGCTATAAAAGTAGCTATAGAAATAGAATAACATGTAGGTATAGCTACATAAAAAATATCAACCCCGAACACCAGCCTGGGCAGACGGCAGAGCATCATAGCCTAATGCTTTCAATGTAAATTGAAATCTAATGTTACCTAATGCTTTCAATTTAAATGGTGGTCAAATTCCTTCCCTAATAATTATTATTTTGGAAAAAAGGAAATAAAGTTTTTACAATAATATAATAGCTATCCAGATATTCACCACATGAGTTTGGTATGGGATTTCCAACATTGACCTGAGGGTTGGCATTCAGCTAGTGGATGGAGAAAGACAGAAGAAGGAGAGAGAATTCATAAGTCATATCTTAATGGCCCATCTTGGCAGTGAAATATTTATATGTTGTGCACAGTCTGTGATCAGAAGCATTTAATGACACTGCCCAAGGGACAGAATGCTAAGGAAGCACAGTCCTTAGCTGGATGTCTAAACTAAATAATTATCGATTGCAGAATAAGAGTGCGAATCTATCTTACTCACCTCACTGTCTAACCATACTTGTTTTTCTACAAGTTAGGTCTTATGAATTTAAATCTAAAGTGAAGTCCTCTGGACTCCCAGCTTGCCTAGCCTGCACTGGTCCCCACTACCACAAAAGAATGTCTTGGCAGAATGAGGATGAGTTACTATGAGTAAATAATGAAGAAATTCAACTTTTTGGTTATTTGAATTTAACAATTGGCTATGACATTATTGAACTGAGATTGTCTGTAGAATGAAGGTAACAAAAAACCAATTTTACTAAATGAGAAGCCAGAATAGTTACAGAGGGCAGTTAGGACTTAAGTGATAGGTAAAGACATAATTAACCTCATAGACTTTGAATGAGCAAGAGGAAACAGGAAAAAATTCCAGTATATCTGTGATGATTTGTCAATGTTTGGCCTAGGAGTAGCACTATTAGGAAGTGTGGCTTTGTTGGAGTAGGTGTGTCACTGTGGGTGTTAGGTTTAATACCCTAGTCCTAGATGCCTGGAAGTCAGCATTCTGCTAGCAGCATTCAGATGAAGATGTAGAAGTCTTAGTTCCTCCTGCACCATGCCTTAGTCATGGTATCTGTTCACAGCAGTAACACTCTAACTAAGACAGCAGCTAAGTTCTACTTTTCTCTAATTTAGCACCGAAAAGGTATACAAAGCCCTTCATTTTAAAATTAATTTAAACCATTCTCTACCTTTAGTTACCCCACACTTAGAATAACTTCATGGAACAGATAAACACATAACTGTCCACTGACCACAACTCTTTTTTTATGAGGCATAATAATAAAATATAAAAATAAAGGGTGATCCCTAACCAGGAAAGGCAATCTAGGATGAATTTTGGTCTTTACTGTGGGTGTTTGATAGTTAGGAGTTCAGCACTGCTTCTGGATTTCTTGAAGTTAAGTGGTAGATGATTCTTTTCTCCGCATACTTCATGTTTAAGAAAACCCAAAGCCAGTATGATCAATGTTCCTCGGGAGAAACCACTGGAAATAAGAGTGGCTCCCATAGCCTTATCTCTTCTTATAGATGTCCTTTTTCAAGTTTCATTAATAAGCAAGCTCTAAGTTTCAGACGATGTCTGTTTCTCTGGGCACCCTTTAACAGGCTTAGTGTATGTTGGACACTCTTAGGTGAAAGACATGAGAATATTCAACAAGGAACAACATGTTTGAGACTCAGAGTAAAAAATTTTTCATTGATTATCATCCAACCATAAACCATGAAAGCTAATCTATTATTGTTTTGCAGATCTTTTATATAAGATACACACAAGAGAAAAATGAACAAATAACTCCCTTCCTTCTGTAGTAGCATTTCATAATAATTTTTCAGTTCAGCCCTTTTTATTATCATTACACGCTATCCAGTTATTTGACAATGTAAGCTTTGGACATAATCACAAGATGAAAGATGAGACAACTTGAATTTTGATTTACCCACTAGCTAATTAGAGACATTTTCTTGGAGAATTTTCTTTGTATTTTTACTTCTTATCTCTCAAATTGTTATGATGTTTAATTTCATACCTGCATTTTGCTTGGGTCACTTCCATGTGTGTGATATTCATACAGCAAGAAAAAGGTGTTAGATCACATCTAGTAACTAGAGAAAAATAAAACAAAATATTCCAAGTAAAAATTATTTGGTGCTGGCACTGGATAGTTCCTTTAATATTTCCATTTTGGCATTTGATGGGAGATATGGATATATATATATAT
>NW_022196900.1:13524846-13526984 GCF_008632895.1 Mastomys coucha
ATATATATATATATATATATTGTCTTGAAGTGGCTTTGATTTCAGGATACCACTACTTGAATTTTGACCCAGAAAATATTCCACAATGCTCAAAAAGTCTATTTTCAACACAGAGAAAAGAGTTCTTACATCAATGTTTATTCTATTATATTATTCAGGGAAGGCTATTTGCTCAAACAAATAGCTTCTGTATCTATCTCAGTGTCTTAGCAAAATATAATTCTACTTTTCATTTATGCAAAGTCCAATTGGAAAGAGGGAGAGTGTGACTGTTCTGCTTCATCAAGTCTCTCAGGAACCCAGAGCCTTCCTATTATGTGACCTCACTAGTTCGTAGAGCCTGGCAAATCTCACCTATGTCTTCTGTCTTTGATTGGCAGGTAAAGAGAAAGAGCTAAGACTATGAAGATAATCACACTGCAGGTTTTCAGTGAGCCAGCCTGGGAAGTGATATACATTAATGCATTCATGTTGCAACTGGCATACCTCAGTATCTGGAAAGGAATGTTAATCTAATTGTGAGACCAGGAAGGGATAAAATATACTTTTATGAACATATATTCTCTACCATTCTTCTCAGTGAGCTTCAGTATTCATATTCATTCCCAAGATCATGGGAGATTCACTTCAGAATTGTTAAAATCCCTGTACAGAGGTTTCTTACTTTCAGATTAATGCATTTTTACCAGAAACTTTTTGTCTTCTTTCTCTCTGCCTACAGCCAAGTTCAGAGGGACCAATTTGTTGCTAAGTCTTGATAACAACATAGTCTTGAGGGAACTCGGATCTTAGGATGTGCACACCAGCACGGCTCTTTTCTGAAGTTCAAAAATTCAGAGGAAAGAGAATCACTTCCATGTGGAAGTTGTACTTTCTTTTTACAGGGTGATGAAGGGTGGTGTGCATTCATAAGAAATGTGGCTGCTGTGAACGGTGACTCTAGATCTCAGAATTTCAAAAAGAGGGTAACCACAGTCAGCAGGTGAGAAACTGTTGTTTATTCTTTATATAAGAAAAGTGTCAGAAATGTAAGGAATACAGAAATTCTCTTACACAACATTTTGATATGGCAGGTGAAATATGGGCCATGGGAAATTGTAAAAGAAATATGGGAAGAGACTCAAACTCAGACTCTATTAATTTTGTGCTCAGTTAAGGAGAGATGGATCAAACCAAGCAGCATGTTCAAATGTTCAAATCTCACCTGGCCTTTTCAAAACGGCATTAAGAGACACAAAAGGGAATAACTGGGTAGAATGCCAGAGTTGGAGCAATGAGATTTCTCTCATATAGGTAACAAATTACAGATGCAAGGAGTACTTCTTTTGCAATTTGAGTGGGAAAAGTTTTTGAAAGTCAAGGAATTGCAAGACAGTGTTGTCTGAAGAAAGAATATGTTCAGAGTCTCACCTTGAACCCAAGGGCATAGGCTAGGAAAGAAAAAGAAGTTAATCTGCAAGAACTGTGCAAAGTAGAAGTAAACCTCCCAGGGAGAGAATCCAAAGTCAGCAGAACTGAGGGGCTGAGGGCATTGTGATGTAGCTCCCACAAATGGCTAAGAACTTTGGTGGCTCTCCTGGGAGTGAGAAGCTTGAAACAATGGAATAATTTGGAAGAGGAGAAAATATGAGGCTACTAGCTATACTGGTTCCTATAAGTGAAATTCTGAGCTCATGGGAGAGAGGAATTGAGACTGTGCATAACGAAAAACTGGATCAGGAGGCTTGAGAGATGGTTCAGTAGTAAAATGCTTGATGTGAAGGCTTGAGACCTTACATTAGGGCCCCGGTATCCATGTAAAGTCACACACAGTCGTGTGCCTATAGAGGAATTTTAATCTAGCAACATAACATGGCTGCTCTGGCAAGGGATCATATCCAAAGACCGCGGTCAGTGTGATCCAGCTGGAATGCAGATAGGCCACACACTTTAATCCCTCTGGCTGGAATATAGGAAAACCCTTAGTACACACCTTTAGTCCCAAACAATGAAAGTTAAGTTAGTTTGTAAAAGGACCTAACCATGTTTGGAGTGACATCTAATTGAGGGGCAGACAAAGAGATGAATCAGAGAATGATTTGACAGAATGAGTCAGAGATAGAATATACACAACTCTCATGAGGACAGACAGGAAAGAG
>NW_022196900.1:13526994-13593756 GCF_008632895.1 Mastomys coucha
AAGGTGTATGATATGATGCTTCTGTGATCCAAGTATCCCTTCAGGGAAATGGGAGGAGGAGACAGGAGAGTTAGAGCTACCAGGACCTCATAGCCAGCTAGCCACGTTCAGTTGTGAAGAAGGGTCCATGCCCAACAGGTGCAGCCGTGAACAAGGGGCTCATCCTTAATACTGTGGGAGGTGACAACCAGCTCACACTTAATGTTGTTCTCTGATTTACCTAATGTTGTTTTACACAAGCAAGGATGTACCCACAAACACACACACTAAAAAATAATAATAAAAAAAAAACACAAAGTCTCTGAACCTAATAAGTCTAGTCTACATTTTGAATTAAGAGCAACTAAATATGATGCCAAAGAAAAGAAAAGTTGGCACCAGTGAGGAAAGTTTTGAAAGCTACCTTCTCTAAGCTAGTGTAGTAAACCTTACTTATTTTATGTAGGCAGGGTGCTTTAAAAATTAATTTTCCCCTTTTATTATTCCCTCAGAAAACAAACAGCAGTGTCACCCCAGAAGAAAAGATTTGAATCCTATGGGGATGAAATTCACAAGACACTGACTTAGGACTCTGGGAGACATCTTGAAAAACTTAAATAAAAGGACGATGTTTTCTCTCTAAATTCCGCTATTTCCTCTGTGTGTCTACACAAAGCAACCACACTATTATTATAGACCTGGGCACTAGTGATAAAGAAGAAGCCCAAACTCTGCTGGGATGCCAAGGTGTGTTCTTGGGACTTGGTGATATAAAAATGACAAGTTCAGAGCTGCTGCTAGGTGTGATCTGGGGTTGTAATGCATCTACAAAGAAAGTGGTAATGTTTTGTTTCTGCTACCTCTTCAGTAGTTAAAAAAAATAAACGGTGTCTACAATACTGTTAATACTCTTAAACATTCCTCACAAGCTTCGTGCTAAATTGGAGCAGTTAGACTGTTGGCCTTGTGGTTCTTGGTCTCTGCTGTTACTTGCCACATCTTTATTAATTCGTCTGGTGAATACATAGGAGAAGGAGAAATGGAAACAAGCATAATTATCCTCATGCCCGCCATCCCCATAGACAGATCATCACTAAACCCTGCACGCACCCATTTTAGAGGCTTTTGGGACACTGTTAAGAGCGATTTTAAGGAAAGCCCAAAGGCATTATATGCCATCCTAATTGGTCTCTGCTACACCAGAAACCTGGTGGAAATCAAAATTACGAGGATTGAGGGTTTTTTTTTTATTACCTTGACATACTTTAGTTATAAAAAAATATGGGTGAAATTGTATCTCTGGCTGTGTGAACGTGAAGAATGTAAATTCCCAGCTGAGAACTTCTTTCCTGAACAAGGCAAGAAGCTGAAGGAATGAGAACATAGACATGCTGGGACCACAGGGGTAATATTAATGAAGACGCTATCCAGACAAAAAAAAATGGGTTTTTTAAAGATAAAATTATGCGTGATGCATTCCTTGTCATCATTGATTTAGAGATCTTTTGTATATTCATCAATAATTGGTGCAACAAAATAAGATTTTTCTGAACAGCTGGAATATTAAACTATACATAAATACAAGAGCTAACTACAGGCTTCATTTTGAAAGCATTCTTGTATTGTAAAGTTAGGTCTGTTTGCTTAAATACAGACTTGTATTAACATTTCAATTTTGACTCTTCTTTTTAAATGACCTTGCTAGCTTTATCCTAATGATTTTCTTATTTTTAACTCCATAGTAAAATCTCTTATTTTTAGGTCAAAATAACTTTGCTCTGGGTTCTGAGTGATCTAGAAAATGGTCTCCAATAGCCATGCTATACAATGAGTGAGTTTAGTACACGTAGAGCAAGCAAAAGCCAAATAATAAATGGTATATAGTGGACAGATACAAACAGCATCATGAAAACAGGGGCTTGGAGCACCTAGCAGAGATGACAGAAGTCACTTGCTTGAGCGAACAAAGGTCACATTACCAGAACAGTGCTCACAACATCCAGCAGAATGCACTGCAGAAGCAGAGATGCTCAACTGGAATTCTCCACTGAGCTTTCTTTTCATGGGTGACTTCTCATGTCTGAAATGTTGGCTCTCTGTTGCCACTGTAGGCATTTCTGTACGATGGAATGAAAAACTCTAACCTTAATCAGAAGTATTTTATCTTCCAGCTATTCTTTTTTTTCCCAGTAATGTTTTTATTCACTTTATATCCTGATCACAGCACCTACTTCCTCCCTCTCTTCCCAGTCCCACCCTTATAAATCTCTCCCTGACTACCAGCTTACCTTTTTTTCTTAGAGAAGGGGAAGCCCCCTTGGGTACCACCCCACCCTGAGACATCTAGTCCCAGCAGGACCAGACACATCCTCTCCCACTGTGGTCCAGCCATTCTTAAGAATGCACTGTTTATAACACCCTTAACGGTTAGCTGTTTGTTTCTTTCCCTTTCAGAGCCAGGGGAGAAGCCTCACCCAGGACGGAGCGTACTGGAGACTATTTGACATAAAGATGCTTGTGTTTGAATTGAGGAGAGTAACCGTGCCTCCTGAGCCTGCAGCTTCGTGACCTTAGACAACCCTATGACAACTTACCAATACAGTACAAATTACACTTCAGTACAAAACTCTGGGTTTGCTGGTTTTGTAGAAGTCCCTCACAACAAATTGAAGCCTGACTTATGCAGTTGCTACCTGACAGCTGAACTCAGGCCTGTGTCCTCAAAATCATGTTCCTAATGCTGAACACAAATCAGTGCTCATGTTTCAAACATGTGACTACATTTGTTAAAATTGGTAAAGGGAACATATGAATGTGTAAAGAGTGTTCTCTGAATCGAGGTGGCTCACCTCCTTAGCTGACACCTATCTCCTTGTTAAGCTCAGCCTACTATATAAAAAAGCAATCAAAAATATGGAGAGGTGACACCTAAGGGAGGCTTTGGCTCTTTGTAGCTCAGTGTCACTGGTCTTTATTGGGTTCTATAGTGCAGGACAAGGATCTTTCATTCTGGGCCTTTGTAATCTGTTTTTGTTCCACATACCTAAAGGTACAAGCAAGTCAATATGCCTTTAATCCTAAGAGGGCATCAAATGGGTAATTGGGTATTGACTGACAGTAAATGGTTTCTAATTATGTTTCACTTGTCCCCCATCAGGTGTGAAACTCTGAACTTGTTTTTTTTATCATGAACACTCCTCTTACTTCCAGTAATTTTTGAGGCCACTCAGGCTTACATCTGGAAAATACAATGAGGACCATTCAGAAATACCTTTCCTAACTAACTGTACACTGGAGTATAAGGGGTATGCTAAGAACAATAGTGTACAGGTCTCTTTTTCAGGCTCCTTTCTACAGGGAAAAGTTCCCTCAATTCCTCATTAGGAATCAGTCAGATCTTCCCTTGAAACAAACTTACTCATGTCTCTAAATTTGTTTCATAAAAATATTGTGCCTATATACCAAATGCTGTTCTAAGAACATGGCAAATGTTCCAAGAACCCTAACTAAACTTTTGATACTAGTATTATTTGTCAGTTCAAGGACAAAACTGAAGCTCTGGTGCACAAAGTGATTTTGTCACTTGTGATGATAAGCACTATTATTGTAGCAGCTGCATCCCTTGTCATCGAACCCTACTCTCTTAAGGTACCGTGCTATGTCTATATCTATAACCACATACATTTTCTGCCCTCCAATTATTTTCAAAGAAAGTTGTGAAGTGATGTTATCAGAAATTCATTCTTGCTAATCCTGTTGTGTGTTTCACTCTATGAAATAATATTAGAAATAACAAAAAAATTAGACCATATTGAGATTATACCCTGGGCCTTCAATTCTTTTGAAGGGAAAGTGGTATAGTCTGGGGACTTCTGTGGCCTTTTAATTCTACACTGGGGTTGTCCATTCTAGGCATGCAATGAAATCACCTGGGAGGAGTGAACAACTAATGATACTTAGATCTAATTACTGTGGATTATAATTTAGTTGATCATAGTTCTGGCCAACTAGTTTTGAATTTAAAAATTATTTTTGTGGTGCTAGGGGTGGAACGTAGAGCAGGCTCTACACATTTGAATTAAGCCACTTAGTGTAATGGTCCAGCGCTCAACAACGGTGTTACCAGAATGTTTCTTCTTCCATATTGTCTGGCATAGCACTTGCCCGCATAGTTGATGCATGCCCCAGAAAAATAATTAAATGAAATAAGTGTGTTTGAAAGTCAAGCAATGTAGTTCAAACACTTAGCAGTCTTTAACTGGACATTGGAAGGTGGTCACTTACTTTTGATTTACAGTTCATCACAACCATATCAAATGGATGGACGAAGAACCAAACTGTGAGAAGGGAACATGTTGAAATGATTTACATCAGCAGAACACCCACAATCAGGTGACAGCTCTTCTCTGTGACACATTCACAGGTACATTCGTGAGGATTCAAAGCACTACAAACTGTAGTACTATTGGCTGCTACTTGTAACAGCCACGATAGGTTTGGTATGTGCAACGATATAGTCAGAGAATCTGGCTTTTCATCGTGTCCCATAATTTGCCTGTTCAGTTCTACATAAGTCTGTAATCTCCCTTCAGGGTCAGATTATTACTTTTTCTTTAGAAGAGGATTAAGCTTTGCTCCACTTGGTTGCTGCAATGTGATCAAACACATTCTATGTAATGTATATAATGCAACACATTCTATTTAGTGATGAAGGCCAACGTCACTAGACCTTTCTTGATTTACTTTGAGTCCTCTCTCCAACCTTCTGGCCCAATCTCTCCATACCTCCCTGTTTACATTTCACCCAAGTACTGTTTCCCATCCATGGTTTTCTTACTTCCTCAAAAGTTAGAAACTCGCCAATTTCTATTTTGTATGCCCAGAACCCAGCTCATTTTCTGACACACACACACACACACACACACACACACACAAAGTATTTAATAAATGTTTCATGAAAGAACAAATGGAAATCAGCAAGCCATAATTACGAGCAAACGAATTTTGACCATGGCCGTTTCCCTGGAAGAAAGCTGTCAGGTTATGCAAAGCTGTGCGAAGATTAGAGTCTTCACAACCTGCTTCACATCCCCGATGTCCTACATGGGCTTGTTTTGAAGGCAAGATTTCAGAGCTGTCATGTCAGGCTTACAATGCATTCAAGTCTCATTTACTAGGTGTGATAAAACTTGGGATTTAAGACCCCAGCTAATTAACTAAGTGTGCTTTCAATTCCAATCCCTGTTACCTACAAATATTTGAATTAGCATTTAATGTTTATTTTGAGTTATCACTTTTCTTCCTAGGCCTTAGCAACTCAATTAGAAATGCTTTGCACTTCCTTCCAGCTTAGCCCAAGGAGGAGTAGTGACAGATGCTAGGGGAGAGCTGCTTCAGGTTGAACACTCCATAACTAGAATTAGTGCTCCAGGAATTTATAACCACATAAAGACTTTGTTAGCTCCTCACTCTCCACAGCCTCTGCCACTGTGACCTTCTGCCACTGTCCTCCATGAGGTCAAATTACTGTATACATTTTTTTTATAGTCAAAATAAGCAGGCTTTCTCTCCCCTGTGCTATACCTGTGTTCTAAAGCACTACCTTTGTATTCATTAACTTTGTATAACAAAGAGTTGTGACTGTAAAATTCCAAAGATCTTTTCATCTTTTTTTTTTTTTTCAGATCCGTCCTAGGTCAGATAATACACTTTAATGATCCTTCAGACTTTCTGGGGATCTTATTAAAAGGCTGATTCCAACTCAGTCTGTGCTGGGGTGGGGTGCTAACAGCATGCTCCCAGACAATGCTGATGAGGATCTGGAAAGCACAGTTGCAATAATAATACTGGAGGTTGTCTCCACCACAGGAACTTTCTCTGTATTCCTTGATTCTTCATCACATGTTGATCTCTGCTCACTCAGCACTTCTAGAATCACTACAGTGATTCCTACAGGAGACTTTGGGTCATTAAATCATTTGGAGATTCCATTTACCCTGACTTAGTTAGTTAGTTAGTTAGTTAGTTAGCTAGTTAGTTAGTTAGTAGCTGGAGCTCACACATCTTGGCCTTTAAAAAAATGTCACCTTCAAATAGAACTCTAAGAATTGTGGGGAGATATTCAATAACTGACTGCCCTTGAGCAAATCAATTAGACTGAGTCCCTGATTCTTCCTCTGTGTGTGTGTGTGTGTGTGTGTGTGTGTGTGTGTGTGTGTGTGTGTGTGGTATGTGTGTGTGTGATGTGTGTGGTGTGTGGTGTGTGTGTGTGGTGTGTGGTGTGTGTAAGCAAGAGATGTAAATGACTTGTGTAAACATTCATTGAATTCTTGAAAATTGCAATGTTTTAAAAATTGTTAATTATATTATTTAAATTATCAGTGTGTCTCTTTCCTGTTATATTACAGATAGCAGTGACCATTTTGTTTTCAAATGTGATTTTTATTAGAATTTTCCAATTTATCTATTACTTTATTTTCAGTTTTCAATCTTCCTATTTACTTTGAGTCCTCTCTCCAACCTTCTGGCCCAATCTCTCCATACCTCCCTGTTTACATTTCACCCAAGTACTGTTTCCCATCCATGGTTTTCTTACTTCCTCAAAAGTTAGAAACTTGCCAATTTCTATTTCGTATGCCCAGAACCCAGCTCATTTTCTGACACACACACACACACACACACACACACACAAAGTATTTAATAAATGTTTCATGAAAGAACAAATGGAAATCAGCAAGCCATAATTACGAGCAAATGAATTTTGACCATGGCCGTTTCCCTGGAAGAAAGCTGTCAGGTTATGCAAAGCTGTGCGAAGATTATGTATTATATATTTTATTATTTTAAGCCTGAGAAAATGAGACACTTGACACTGTGTGCAATCTTTTCCTAGATAGGTCTAGGATAGATGATGACATCCTGGTAGCATTTATGAAACAAAGAATGTTATTAAAAGCTAAGAGATCAGTCTGTTTTTCTCTTGAACAGGTAGCTCCTAGGATGTCCATAAGGTAACAGGAAGTCATGAATTATTATGGGATAATTGGGGCACAAGGCACAGCTGCTATTGGCTATTTGTTTAGAACTGGATCTCTGAGCGCTGTACCACTGTTCTTACATTTTAATTTCTCTGCTTTAGTTACTTATACATTACTTGCCATGTTCTCATTTATTATTACTGAAGTTTCACCTTCAATAAGTCCTTGTTTAAACTTTAGCTTGGCTGCATGTGTGCAGCTGGATGTTAATAATGAGGAAACGGATATGCAGCCTATGTCTTGTTTGAGGGGAATACAGGTAGGGGATCTTAAGGTCAAAGATTTTAGTTGTGACCTTAGACTTCTATCGCAGGTACATGAACAAGGAACTGGACAATATATGTTTCCCTAGTGACTTGATGGCTGATGTACACAGATAAGCAATATAGTTAGGAATCCTAAGTTGTCAATCATTCTTCATCCTTGGCATCTCAGATGGTATACAAGCGACCTAGCACTTAGGTTTCTCTACCCTCTACCACATGCATACAGACACACATACATGCATGCAGAAAAAATAACACAGAAAAAGTCAGATTTGATTCATCTGTGGAACATATTATGTATGTGTCATATGCACCACATATTATGTATCATATACACCACATGTTACGTGTCTTATGCACCACATATTATGTGTCATATGTACCACATATTATGTATCATATGCACCACATATTATGTGTCATATGCACCACATGTTACGTGCCTTATGTACCACATATGTGAAATATGTTGACAAGTTGGAAAGAAGCTAAACTAGAAGAGACAATTTAACTTTCTCTTCCATGCCCATAGAAGAGCAGAAGGCTTGGGAATTGGTGAGAGCTGTTTCAGGAAGTAGAATTTTCTGGGCTCAAGTCTGAATCTACTCTTCCTACCTTCACCTGTTTTCAAAAGCCAGCAGTTCTCAGTTCCACAGGCGCCACCCACTCCCTAAGGTATTAATCCCAACAGTTGACTTTGGACAATAAATGCCATACAGATTAAAATTGTCATCAGGTAATTTTACTGTGAAACTAATAATTAAAGTACTTTATTAGGTTACATTTTCCCCTATTAATAAATACCAATATTATTACTTCCTTAGTCCAAGACTTTGTAAGAACAGAACTTATCAAGTGCTGGGATTCTTGAGACAGTTACAGATGTACTGTTGCCTGCTGACAATCACTATAAACCCTTAACATACATAGAGTATATCTATGGCTGTTTCTATATTTATATCATCCAAACGGAGGAGAAACTAGAACTGATAAGCTACTTAAAAGGATGAAAGAACATTGGGCTAGTCCACATTGAACTGCCCTTCCTCATGCCTGTGAACCTAACTCACTCAGTGAGAGTTAAATTCAGGAAAAAGATTAAAAAAAAATTACAGAATGTGTGATCTCCAAATTTGTGCATGGATCCCCTTAAAATCTGTCTGCACATGTTAATAAAATTTTAATTGGTGTAGCAGAAGCAGTAAACAACATAAAAGGCTAAAAAGCTGAGCAGGAACTTCCCAGGCTACCTGATCTGGGAAGACGCAGGCAACATTCAAACCTTGGATGACTGGAAGACTTTAATCTAAAGCTTGTCACTGATACTCCAGAAATACAGCATTGATAGCACTGAGGATCACTTCCAGGACTAGAGACTATAACCTGCCGCTAAGAGAGAATTTGAACGGCAGCCTTCCCAACAAGAGAGAAACAACTTTTATATGAATCAAGTTGTTCTACTAGCAATTTAACAAATATAACAAATAAAATTAACATCATTTGGAAGGTTACATAATCCTTGCAAAATATCATCCCTGTACAATAAAATTATTTAATTATACATAAGTAGAAAAGTATAACCAATAGTTTTTTTAAAAAGTTAGTTAATGCAGCAAGGCCAGATGACGACACTCCGTATTTCTTTCCAGCACTAAGAGATTGAAATGGGAGGATTGTGAGTGCTAAGCCAGCCCAGGGTACATGGTGAAACGCTTAAAACATACAGTCTAGCCAAAAGAACATACAGACAGCAGATACTATAGCTAATAAGTTTAGAAACAACTGTTATAAATAATAGCTATTATAAATGTATTAAAGCATTGTCAGAAAAAAAAGAATAATGCTACAGGAAGTTTTGGGAAATATATAGACTAAAATAAACAAAAACCCCAAATATAATAGAGTTGAAAAATACAGTGTCTGAGATTAAAATTTAAAAGATTTTTCAGAAGCAAAGTATCACCGAAACAAATAAAAATAAATATAAGACAACAAATCCAAGCATGGAGATCCTAGATAGGAATAGAAAGGAACAGACAGCCGACGGCTTATAGAAGAGGGTCAAGAAGTAGAGCCCACAAATCATAGTCGTTCTGCAGCTTTCCTGCAGTACGTGGTGCCACACTCATCTTGCTGTGCACAAGTCTTTGAAAGCCACCTGTGTCAGTCTCTTAGCCCTAGAAACAACACAGATTTATTCTCTTATAAAAGCCAGAGTTTGGGCGTTATCTCTGTGTCACAAGAAAGGCATCGATAGAACAGACCAGAGGCTAGAGGAAAAGAATCCATCTTTTCCACCGTCCAAGAGTCACCTGTGTTCCACGGCCTCGGTCTACCTGCAAAGGCAGCAGCATGGTGGTTTGTTTCTCTGTGTCTCTCTTCTCTGTCTCTCCCTGTCTCTGTCTCTCTGTGTCTCTCTCACTTCTCCTTCCATCCCTCCCTCTCTCCTTCTCTTCACTATCAAATCACCTCCACTTCCCTTAGCAAGAGCAATGATGATTTTACTGACTGCCCACCCGATTTATGCAAGATTATCCTCCCCATCTGATGACCTTTAACAATATCTGCAAAGTCTTTAAAAGATAGGGACTTAGGGACGTTTGAGGCTGTTACTCAGCTTGCCAAGCCATCGTTCCTTCCCACCTCAACTCTTCCTCCTGTGGAGGTACTTTCTCCTGCTTGTACTTTAAAACTGCTTATTGGACCCATCTATCCATGTGCACTGGCATCCCTCTAATCCAAGCTACCTCTAATCTGTATCCAAAAAAATTGTTCCTCTCCTTGAGTATACTTCTTCCTGGGGCTTTACTGTCACTACTCATCTCTTTCTCATGGCTGTCACAGTAACAGTAAGGCTTATTAAGGAAAAAAAAGGATTTTCTCTGGTCAAGGGAATTAAACCTCCGGGCAGTGACCCAACAAATCAGTTGGGCAGGTCAATGCTTTGGCTAAAGGACCACCCCCAGGAAGGCAGAGCTACCAGGAGGAGGGTGGCCTCCTCCTAACCCAGGATGAAGGAATTATTCCCTTAATGAGATACTGTACTCTTCCTTCCCAGCATTCCCCCAAAGCAAAATCCCTACAAATTAAGATGAGGTTCTGTTGGGTCCACCACTGCTGAGTTATGATTCATAAAGACATAACTTTTTTTCTATTTTTGCTGTATTTTTGGATGCTATTTAGAATCCAATTATGCTTTTGCAGCATTTGGAGCATCTTTATGTTTTCTCTAAAGGTACCCTCCCTGCCATGTGGCTGCTTGTCCAAGGTGTGGCTGGCATGGCTGTTTTTCTTTTCTTAACCATCCTCCTCCAAAACATTATCAGTTTACAGCTTTCATGTCTTAAGGTTTTTCTTTTAAACATTAATAAAATCGTCCTCAATATTTCTGTTTGAGTCCATTTTTAAACTCTTTCTTTAATTCATGAGGTTAAGAATTCCAAGAATCCCTTGACTTCCCACTATCATATCCAGACCCTGAGGGATTCCCCAGAATTTCAGTTAATACCTTGGATTGTAGTATAAAAAGCCTCCATTAACCCTGACTCCTTCAGAGGACTTGACACACTTTAAGTGTATTCATTTATTTCTTCTATCAATTAGATTCAATTGAAAACAAACAGATACACTTTCTAAGATTTTTAAATAGGTCAGGCATGGTGCCTGTTAAGGCCGAGGTACCACTGCCTGTCTGACATTACTGTAGCCATTTTGCTTTTTGCCTATATCCAGCCATCTTACATTGTTACAAGGACCTTTCTCATGCCTAGTAAATTGTTAACTGAAAATCCTGCTAAGTTCTATGCTTTGGTGTTCTTGGAAGTTCCCCAGACCCCTGCTCTCCTCTAGAGCCAGTCACAATAAAGCTCAGTAAGAACTGTTTTGTATAAGTAAAATAAGTTAGGACTGAACCAATCGCCACAACCACCTGATAGCACTTCCTAAACTTGTGTATGAACTTTTAATGTTTATGGTTGCTATGAGTTTTGGTGGATTTTACCTTTATAAGTCACCCCTGGGAAACAGTCAGGGCCTCAGCCCCAGCTCCCAAATCTGACTTGTGTCCCTGATCATCCAGTCTCAGAATAGGGGTTTAGTAAACTATCCCTACTTGACATCTGTGGGGTGATTCCTGGACCCCAACAGTGTCACACACCTGCAATCCTGTCCCTTGGGAGGCTGAGACAAAAGGGTAGGAAGTTGGAGCCCAGCCTGGGCTACATGGGAAGTCTTAACTCAAAAACCTGAGTAATAAACAAAAAGATTTTTAACAAAAACAGTTGTCCTCCTAATGCTGGAAAATAGAAGACACAGCTGGGGAGAGAGGTGGATGCTAGAGAAATGAACCGGGTGAAGACGTATTACCTAGAGATGAGAATTGAGGGTGTTATCACAGAGCTGGAGGAGATTTTTTCCTGGATATTTAATCCAGGAGTAAATCCAGGATCTAATAGTCACGAAGATAATCTAGAGACACACAAGGTGTACTGGAGTGATGGCTTGGCTTGCTGTAAAAGCAAGAGGACCTGAGCTCAAATCCTCAGCACCCACATAAAAGCCAGGTATGACTCTACATGCCTATAACCCCAGCCTTTGGGAGGAGGGGTGGTGAGACGAAGACTAGTACATCCAAAGAGCTCATTAGCCAGTCCAGACAGCCCAACCAAGATGGTAAGCTTCAGGCCCAGTGAAAGAGCCTGTGATGATAAAGGTCATACAGCAAGAGTAGTGTATGAGCATTGATTTCTCAAAAGCTGTTAGCCCTCAACAGGAAATACATTTAGAAAAGCTCCTGTTAATAGCATCCGACATTCTGTTTTCCTCTGTGAATCCACAGTCAAATGCTCTATACCCCTGAGCTATTGCCCCTTCTCTTGGAATCTATCTGTAACAATTGACCCCGCTGTTCTAAAGGCTGTTTTCAGTATAACATTTCCTGAGAAACACTTAAGGAGATGTAGAGGTCTCAACAGTATGAACAGACTTGGGGGTAGATTTATCTTGTTTCCCGATAAGTGAAAATTACATATGGCAAAACAACTTTGTAATACTGTAGACAGGGATCAAAATGTATCTTCACACCACCAGAAGCCTGCTCATTATAGCAGGAGCCCCACGGGTGATCTCTGTTGGGATCTTGGCCTTCAGAACAAGATGTTAAATAATTAGCATTACTAAGCAAAGAGAGCTAAAAAGAAGCTGTGTGAACAGATCAGCTCTGAGCCAATGACAGCAGCTATCTAAGACAGAGCACAGAGTCCCGGAAGATCCACACTTATAGAATATCTGCTATGTGCAGCAATTAAATAAATATGTACTATATTTAAATATGTTAATATACATATGTATGTATAGATAGATAGATAGATAGATAGATAGATAGATAGATAGATAGATAGATAGATTTAGTTAGGAAAGGGGAAGTAACTCACTTGACAAAATGCTTTCTGTGCAAGTATGTGGACCTAAGTTTACAGTCTCAGCACCCACTTGGGCTGCTGTATTCCCAATACTGGGGAAGGAGAGACAGGAGAATCACAGGGACCCTGTCTCAAAAAATAATGTTGGGATGTGGCTGAGGACATAGTTCATTGACTAATGTTCACAGAGGACCCAGGTTTGATTCCCAGCATCCATAGAGAGGCTTGAAACCATGTGTAACTCCAGTTTAAGGTGAGATTCAATGTAATTTTCTGAGTCAGACACTTATCTCTAAAGGTGTAATCTGTTGTTTTAAAATCGTGCAACTCTGGGAAATGTATTTAACTTTTCAATTTCAGTTTTCTGAGGTGAAAAGTTGAAGTAAGAATTGTGGTATTGAGGAACGAGGGGCTAGAGAGACCCCTGACAGGCATACAGACAGGGAAAGGGCCACTGAGAAGTAATAAAGATACTGTGTGTGAGTTTGTGGGAGATTGTGTGTGTGTGTGGGGGGGCTTCAACTTTAATAAAGCAAGCTACCCATTGCTGCCTGCTGAGTCCGTGATCTTCCCTGGCTTTTTATTCTTTAATTGGCAGAGACAACAAACCCAGACAAGCCCCTTACAGGTTAACTGTATCATACAGGAAATGTGCTGGTGACTTAAGCATGGAGGCAGTTGCTTGCAAAGTGAGTACTATTTAAATACTTTTGATTTTATGATTCTTCAAAGCATAAGTTAAGAAGAATAAGAAAAACTGCCCACTTAAGGTGTTTGGCTACAGAATAGGAGATGGTACTGTTAATACGTCATTTTGAAGGTGGTTACTGATATTCTGACCCAAAATGAAGATGGTAACTCCTGTTCCGCAAGCTGGAATTCATCCCTGCGTGTTCTACAGGATAAAGGATAGGAAATCATGCCAGTGGGACACTAACAGTGTGTCGAGTTCAAAGAAGACCCTCATTCACTCAGCAGAGTTGGGACCTGCTGTGCTAACCAAGCTGCTTAGTGAGTTTTGAGGGGTGGGGCTGCAGTGGGGAAGATAAGTGGCAGAACTTCTCTCAAGAGCACCACAGTCCTGGGGAATTACTGTGAAGGGTGTAGCATTCATGTCTGCTTCAAAGAGAAACGATGACATATTTGTGGACCTGGATACAATATGATTCGCAATTTCTTCTTCATAGGAAGACAAGGGAGCTTGGACGCACGTGGCAAAAACCAGACCAAAACTCTTTCCCTACCTTGGCAGTGAACAGCCCTTCATGGCTCTTTCCAGGAGCTAGATTGCCAGGAGCTAGACTGCCTGTCTCTAGTTGACCATTTGCACCTCTGGATCTCTGTGTAGGCTACAATATCAGGCCCTACACTAATGCAGTCCAAAAGGAAAACTAAGTTAGCTTATGTACCAAGGATCACAGGATTGGCTCTCAGATCCAGATATATTCTTCATTGCTCCGTCTGAATGGATCCCTCCCCTTAGTTGTTTCAGGCCCCTCTTTTTCTTTGCTAAGAGAGTTCTGCATAGATTTAAGAGAGAAAGAGAAAGATGATCTTCCTGCTTCCAGTGAACCCCGTTCTGCGCTTTCCTGCAAAGTATGCTGTTTCTTTGGTTCTCTGTTCCTGCAATAACACTGCCTCTCCAATTCTGGCATTTGCAGCACTCGCTTCCTCTATCAAGATGGCTTCCCTCGCACCAATCCCTGCGGCAGTTTCGACACAGTGGCTAACAGCATTGACAAGCAGCAGCAGTCTTTTTCATCTCTTTGTGGCTTACAAAGGAATAAGTCAATGAGACCCAAGTATCAGGCACAGGCGTGAGGTAGGGAGCCTCAGTTTCTGGATATTTGATAGCATCCCTATATGTTCCCTCTGCATCTTCCATGCCTACATTTTAAAAACTCCTCCTCTTTTTAATGTTTCTTACTTTACTTTCACTCCTCACTATTGTTAATTCTTTTCTTTTTTTAATCAAACTTCCTTTCTGCAAATCACTAGTGGTTCCCAGCTCTCGACTGTACCCTAACACAGCCAGGCTGGTGTAGGCTAAGCATTGCATTAAATGGAAGAGAGATAATCACAGAGCCCTTGCTCGACGTAAGCCCCTGTGTCAGGCTACACATCCCCGTCACCTTGTTTGATAAAGCAAAATCTCAGTGCTGCAGCAGAATATTATTACTGGTGTGTCTTATATTTTCGGACCGAAGTACTGAAAAATAAGAAAAAAAAAGTCACTTGCCAAGGTCCCTCAGCAGATACATCACAGAGTTTAGGATTAAACTTATATTTTTGTAGGTTAAAACATATACCAAATATGTCCGGGCATTTTCCAATATTAACTTAAGCTCTCATATATAGATTTACCTCTCTAGTTAGTATATGAAAATATCCTACATATTTATCTGATGATGTTCTTGCTAGTTGTCACTGAAATAGCAATTATATTTCTTTTGCAGCAAAATAAAGCTGATCTTTAATAGAACTTGGGTACTTTACCATCTTCTCGTGCCCACAGAAGTCTATAAAGACCCTTTAGAAAGAGGGCGGATTGAACTATCAATAGCCTACCTTGAGAGTGACTGCTACTACACTTCATTCGCTACTGATCTTTTAACTCCGATTGATTTTTCAAACTTTTCCATTTCCCTGTGATTCCCTGCTTTCTGGCTTCTCCTATCTTCCTTCATAACATCACACACTTTGTCTTATATGTCTTGGCCCAGTGGGGTGATTTCTCAGATGCAATAACTTGTTTTGTTTCTCCAGTTCAAAAAAAAAAAGATCATCAGAAGAACGAGTAACATGAGAGAGAACTGTGCTGTGTGTTCTGAGGATCATAAATTACTCACTGGAAAGAAAATGATAGATATGTTTTTCTGTGCTCTGAATAGATTATGCATTTGTCTCAAGACCCATTTTGTAAATGTTTTTCTTTGACAGAGCCTCCCCTGAACACTCCCAGTGCAGTTAGCTGGTCTCCATTCTTTTTTGTATCTGTTCCCACTGAGCAGTGGAGGGCAGGCATGAAAAATACCACTTGGCAAATGAATATTAAAAGTTCATCATCTTATTGGAATGAATTTTACATTCATGGCATAGACTGTCTGAAGAACACCTTCTCTATCTCTCTTCCCAGTAAGCAGATGAAGAAAGTGAGGAAAGAACCAGAGAGAGACTCAGAGAGAATCAGTGATGGAGCATCTCTCTTGTCTCTCTTTTCTTCCCACAGTGCAATCCCCTTTGATAACCTGACATCACAGCTTGGACTTGTCAGGATGTGAGAGTTAAGTAGCTTCATTTTGGTTGGGGGGGGGTTGCTTGTTTGCTTTTCTTGTTGCCTTTTTTGTTTGTTTTACATATACATTTTTCTTGACTACTAATATTTACTAAGTAACTAAAATATAATTTAAAATGTATTTTACAGCATCTTAATTATTAAAATAATAAAAATTAATAAAATAACAATTAAAAATTATGAAAATATAATTAAGTCACTGAAGAAATATAGGGCTGATGTCAGAAGATAGGTAGATAAACATTGGTTATATTATTCAAGTTATTTATATATTTATTTCATTTATGCCTTTTTGATATCCGGGCAGAAACAGGGTTTTTGAAGGTTTTTATTCCAGTAACAATTTCCTTCATTATTTTTTGTATTACATTCTATGTTCGTTCTTTTGTTACTATAACAAAATAATGTCTTTAATATTACCTGTGGTTGACACTTAAGATAAACACATTGTTTTCCCCGGGTATTTTTTCGTGATAAACCCTGGATTCTGAATTGTCTATGTCTTTAAGACCTACTTATTTTTCAAGCTTTCTTTAGGAACCATCCCCCATCCCAGGAACCCTGAAAACATGGCCATAAAAAAGTAGGCCACAGACAAAAAGCCAGTGCCACATGGATCACGTGGAATCAAGGACAGTGCAATGAGAGTCACCTAGAATAACCAACGTGCTATGTGAGTCGCTTGGAGTGACCCTATGAACAGAAAAAGAAGTGGCTTTCTAGTGGCTGGGGAGTGGACAGTGTGGAAAGAAGGCTATTTTGCCAACTATATAATTTCATCTTTTGCAAAATAAAGTGTTCCAGAGATTGTTTGCACAGCAACATGAGTATTGAAGTGTGCATTGCTGAAATGCACACTTATAGGTGCCAAGGGGTCAATTTTACTTTATGCATGTTTTGCCACAATTGAGACAATCCCATCTACAGCCTCCAATCTGGTTGCCTCGTTTCCTGATCTGTTACCTACACGCATGCGCACCATTGAATGGCCCCATTATACACCATCACACTGAACCCACTTCACAATGGATAGCAGCACCTGCGCAAACCGCAAGAAATCTCTCTTTTGATTCTAAACCATAGTCATAAGTGGACACCTGAGTCTTGGTGGGTTGTTGCTCACAGAGTTAAAGCGAACACAGCCAAAACAGGTTTGAAAACTTCTCAGTGTCGCCATAGAATTCAGTAATTCTAACTTTGCATTTTAGCTGCTGAAATCTGGCTAGGTGTTTGTGGAAGGGATGCTAGCCAGGCTGATTTGCATCTTTTATCCTCTACTATTTCCAGTCAGATGTGTGTGAATTTGCAGAGATGAAGTATCACCATCAGTTCATACTCAGAGGAATAAAACTCACCCTGTGTCATTCACACATTAGGAGTTTAAAATAGAAATTAGGCATTCCCATTCACTCGGGAAGAGCTGAGGAACTAAGGTCAGAGAAGCTACTGCCAACAGCTTCAGTCTGGACGCTTGATCTGAATGGCTCTATTATCCCCTAAGGAATATTTTGACCCTCATATCTCTACCCAGGTGCCCGCCTGCAACAATCTCCAAAATATAATAGCTTTTCCCTGATCCACCTTCCAAATCACGAGGCACTTTTAAAATTTGAACAATGAAGACGAAACTGTTTAAAAATCTATTTGTTGCTTTTTCTCTTCTAATAATAAAGATATTTGATAAGGTAGTATACTGTATACTTAATAAAGCATACATTAAGAGTCAAAGAAATGACACCCACAAAACAGAGATCAGTTTACTTTCTGCTTTGTTAGAAACCACCATAATTAACCATATGTTTATTTTTGTTGTTGCTGTTGTTGTTGTTGTTTCGTAAATACTCATTTTTTTAATGCTAATGCCTTCCGTAGCATCAGCAATACCACCAGCTCTATCCTTGGCTACAGATGCAGCCACTTTGTGCCTATTCTTGTCCCTAGGAGAAGTTGGGGTCCCTCCTTTAGAGTTCTTAGTTTCATTAATAAAGAAAGAATGAACTCAGATGGAAACTGAAGGACAATTTGTTTTGCAGTGTTCATGTTTAAAAGAAAAATTTCCTCCAGGCAGGAAAGCTGTAAGTCTCATCGGTTGTCTGGAGCAGAAGGAAGGACTTGAGGAGGAAAAATGCCATTTGAGCTGGCATGGTGGTCAGACACATTGTGGACAAGCATCCCCAGGTAGGGAGGCTCTAGAGAAAGATTAAAGCAGCCCAAAGTATCAGAGAAAGCCAACTTAGACTCAGGCCATTATCCAAAGGGAGAGTTTGAAAAGAGAAAGAGGAAGTGTTCTACCCTTCTAAAGTCAGGACACAGAACATGAGCAGACCCAGGTGAAACTTCATGATTGCAGCTTGTAAGGGCAAGTGTGTGTGTGTGTGTGTTTGTGTGTGTTTTGTTGGGAGAAGGTATTCTGGGAAGAACAATATGATATCTTTCTGAAGGAAAATTATTCTTCCTATCTCTTCAGCATGGATTAAAGTGAGCAACCTCCCTAGGATAACCCCTTTGACTC
Organism: Mastomys coucha; assembly: GCF_008632895.1. Lineage (NCBI taxonomy): Eukaryota > Metazoa > Chordata > Mammalia > Rodentia > Muridae > Mastomys > Mastomys coucha. Next base: position 13,545,504 of record NW_022196900.1, read on the forward strand.
ATTCCAACTTGAGTGTTAGGTCTCTACCTCATCAGGAGATTCTTAACCAGAGGATATTTTGTTTAGTATGCCTTTAGTCATACTCTAATGCTAATATTTAAGAATTGTAAGATTTTGCAAGACTTAAGACTTCTGATGCCCTCCCTAGTCATAGGCACCTGTCTCAAACTTCCAAGTGAGGCCAACACACTAGATTCTCGTATACCCACCCACACTCCCGCCCAGACCTTCCTGCCTCTTTCCCACTCCAGAGGATGCAATGATCTAGTCAACATTTCGTGGTAAATCTTGGGACTCAAATGACAGCTCATTGATTAACTTCTCAAACTAGACACTAACACAGTCTCACAGTGAAGCAAACCAGCCCAGGCTACCCCTCTTGTTGTTTTGGAGAATGCCAAAGGAGACTGCAATCACACAGTCCTGAGAAGGCTGAGGCAGATCATCATCTATAATCAGTGCTTTGGAGAATTCTTCCTTTCTCCACTGCTGAAGATACTCAACCCCACCCCTGTGCTTAGAAGCAGACTTATTCTCCTTTGCACGAGGCTGGACACACTGTAGTGTTGGACAGCTATGACTAGTCAGATGGTCTCTTCCACAATCCAGCTTTCTGGACTTATCATAGCCTTCCCATCTCTACTATATTTGAACTTTCTAATTCCAGCTCAGCTTCATTTTGGGGCTGCAGAAATATTAACAAACCTGTAGTGTCTTCCCCTAAAGCCTACTTTTCTGACACTGTCATGTGTACTATGTCCCACCACCAAAATTGATGGCCCATCAAGTGTTTAACACATAACTCCCTCACCTTTTGTGCTGCTGAGGAAACTTCAGCCCTCTGAGCATACCTGAAAACTCTCTTACGTTTGATCATCTAGTGATGCTGTGCTGCCTGGTTTTGTGTCAACTTGGCACAAGATAGAGTTATTGAAGAGGAAAGGATTTCAATTGATAAAATGCTTCCTCCAAGTTGTAGATCATAGACTTACTCAATACTACAATACCAATAACACAAAACCACACATAAAATGTCAGTATTTGAAAACACAGTGACTCAAGACAGAGTTAACACAAAAAGCTATGACTTTGACTCTTCTTCCATAAGATTTGAACTTTATGGATACAGACTCAAGGTATCTGTGTTTTTGGCTTTGTCTCTCTTCTCTTCCAGTTTCTGTCTCTGCTCCTCACCCCCCACGCCCACTGTGTGTGTGTGTGTGTGTGTGTGTGTGTGTGTGTGTGTATAGTGTGTGAGAGAAAGAGAGAAAGAAAGAGAGAGAGAATATTTCATCTCAAATACTCTTAAATTACAGGAGGATAATGATAAGGGGCAGCTCAAATCATTATTGCGGAGAAAGATGCTAAAAATGTTTGCATTCTGGAAATGTATATTTGCTAAAGAGAGTAGTTGGGTGTAGAGGAATATACTCAAAGTATATTATATACTTTTTGAAAATAACCTTGTGTAGCTTTAATTGATATTTTTCAAAGAGAAAGATGTAATTTCAAAGACCCAGTGGCTTCCTTAGGATTTAACCTAACCTATTTCTTTCTCCAATTTTTGAGTTGTCTAGACCTGTTAGCTGACCACATAAAAGAACACAGAGATGGCCACGCTCCATTCCTAAGGCCTTCAGACACGGATGGTCCAGGATGACCACACCCCATTCCCTGAGGCCGTTAGATATAGCTGATCGGTGCTCACATCAGCTTTCCAGTGGTACAGATTGCTCCCATCTACTTCCCTCTGATGGCTACAGGAATTAATTCAAATAAAACAGCCCAGGAGAATGTTGATTCCTATTTTCTTCTCATATCAAGAGAAAATTACATGGTATCATTTTCCCAAGGTACGGAGCTGAAGAGTTTCATGCTACACACTTGCTTCTATATTTTCAACTGTCTTTTTAAAATCGAAGGTCAAATGTATTTTGCAAGTTCTTTTCATAGGTCTGTTTCATGAGGAAGAGCATAGGAGGCATTCAGCCGTAGTCAGGTGGATTCTTAGCGAACACACAGCCATAGCCAGGCAGAGCGGCAGGGGCTACAGCTTTCAAGTCTGGATTCAACATGTTTGCTGTGCTGATGTTCCAAGGCTGTGGTCTGAAGGGTGGGCAGGGAAGAGAGTGTTAGAACGCTACATTAAAACAATGCAATTATCTTAAACTTTCCATACTCAGACCTTTATGAACTCACAGCTTAAAATGAATTTTCTATTGATTTTGCCATAATGATTCACAGCTCCTAGCTAATCAAATTGGGGGGTTAACGGTTGCAATAGTCATAGATGTATGCAGCAAGAACCAGGCATAGAAATGCGTTTTCATTAGCAATATCAATCTCAGAATTCCTAAAGCCAATACGTCTTTTCTTGGCAAATATCTGCAGAGATAACAATTATTCTAGGAGCAACCTCGAAGACCACTAGGAAAGGATGGCGCGCTAGCGTGATTGCGAGATGTAAAGCTATTGCCATCTAGCGGCCAGTAGCGGAACTGTCCGGTGCCATCCCACAGCCCAACAAATCTTTCAACAAAAGCATAATTTTGCTATTTTATCTCACTCCTCTGTGCATATATAGTTGGATTAAAATATTTTTAAAGAAATCTTGTATAATTACATTATTAATTTAAACATCTACCTAAATGGAATTTTTTATTTACACATCAAACATTTATTGAGCACAGCCAGCTTTGTGACTATGCAAATGAGAGGTCATCAGAATTTGATATTAAGTTCTAGCTTAAATGCCATAAACAGTCGCTGTAGGCACAAATGTGTTCCTGAATTGGCTTTTAATTCATTCATATGTATAAAATAGAAGTAAGCAGCTGTCTATATGAACACTTACATATATCTGTAAAGATACTAAACAGTAAACCACTTATCAATATACATGGTACACACAGATTATCATTAACAAAAGCTATGACTATTTAAACATTTTAAACTGTATTTCTTGATCTTTTTATGATAACCATATTTTCTGATATAAGCTCTTATTATGTCTAGCCCAGGTCGCCCCGGAACTCATCTTAAAAACTTGTAATCTTTATGCTTCTGTCTTAGATCTGGGGCGACAAACATGTTCCATCATGCTCAACTTTAAATTATGTTTCCTAACCAAAGCAAATATATTTACCATCTCCTTATAATCATGATTAGTATTTTCACAGTATCGTGATGTGGTAGACTATCCTTCATTATTTAAGCAAAAGCTTGGTCAGACCTTGTAGTGAAAGGTTATGATTCTACTTGGGGCGCTGAGGCAGGACAACCACAAATTCAAGGGCAGGCTGGGTCATGTGAGGAGTGGGAGGTGAGCCTACGAGACTTAGGAAGAGTCCGTCTCAAACCAAGACTACAAAAGTTGCTGAGGATGTATTAGGGATTGGGGGACACTGGCTTAGCATGTGGGGAGCACTGGGTTTAGTGACCAGTATCACCCACAAAGTTTTATGTGGCAGAAGCTGCATAATTCCGTTCATTTCATCTTGATGAAATGTCTGATGACTGCCACACTTGCAAACTATTTCTCAGAGTTCAATTGATCCAGCTGAGGAGCGCGGCACATTAACTGTCCTTTCCAGTCTCACTGACAACATGGCTCCTCCATTTGTGCTGTCCAAGTTTCTCATCTCAGATGTCAATATCAGATTTTAATGTGTATTTAAAACCTTTTCCATTGTTATTGATAAGCAACAATTATCTACATGTTGGGGTACAGTGACCTTTTAATGCACGTACACATTGGTGGACTGAAGGAGAGTGAGCCAGAGGTTATTTTATCTTAATATTCTTCATGAAATGGAAGATTTTTAAAACAGGTTGGAGGACTCTGTTTAAAACCTTTTTAAAGGGAACATATGCAAAGTTAAAATACAAGAAATGACAATAACGCTTTTGATGACAGTAATGCACACACCCATCTTCAACCTTCTTCTCGTCTAGCATGGCTGCGACAAGCTGAAAGTGTACTTTCTCAATCACTGATCTGCTGTCACCTTTACCTTGAAAGGGGACGACTGTCTTTATCTCTTTTGAGGATTGGCTAGGTGGCATGTTATTGACAGACACTTGTCATCACAGGAAAGGTCAGCATATTTGGAACACTGTCCTCCTTTAGTTTAAGAAAAATGTCTCTTCGATTCTTTTGTCCAAGGGTAACAAGGGAAATTGTTACACAAACAGAACCAAGAACAATACCCAAAATAAATTCCCGTGGTCATGCCTATGTCATTATAAAATGCAGGGCTAAACTATAATGACTTTTTTTTTTTTGAGGGGGAGATAGTAGGTGTGGGTTTGGCTTATGGTTTTTTGTTTGTTTGTTTGTTTGATTGATTGATTTGTTTTGTTTTGTTTTGCTTTTCTTTCTTTTATTTTGAGGCAAAGTTTTTCTGTGTAGCCCTGGTTATCCTAGAACCTGCTATGCAGACCAGACTGGCCTCAGACTCAAAAATCCTCCTGCCTCTGCCTCTCAAGTGCTGGGATTAAGGCATGCACTGTCACACCCACTACGGGTTTATCTTTGTTGCAGTGGTTCTTAGCCTTCCTAATGCTGAGACCCTTTAATACAGTTCCTCATGTTGTGGTGACCCCCAACAATGAAATTATGAATCATAATGTAAAGATTTTGGAACCAGAGGCCTGTGAGAGAGGTCATGACCCACAGGTTGAGAACCACTGCTGTATCTAAAATTCATAAACACACACAAGTCCAGCATTTGTGAACTGAGCTGCAACACAGTAAGTTTAAATGGGCAGTGTATATGCAGCTGTCCACCCCTTGGAGTGCTGAAACTAATATTCTACCCTCAGGACACACTTACACCTTGTGTGACACTTGGGAACCAGTGAGGAAATCACTACCAATCATATGTCATTAATGGATAATTTTTAGCATATTAGACAAAGTGAATATAAATAGGAAACAACATTTTCATTCTATACATCACTTTGGAGACTTTTGAGGGACCAGCCATGGAAGTCATCTCAGAGTTTGGTACTGTTTCCTCAGTCCTAAGGAACAAGGGAACACCTGAGTGCTTAATGTGGATGAGCATTCCCAAAGCAGAAGGGCTGCCCATGGCAATATAGCTGCTCCCAGGCCAGCCTGAGGTCTAGCCAGTATCTTAAGACCCAGATTTGCCTGTGCTTGGATTGCTGGTTTATTTGTGCTCTGGAAAAGTTCATTTGACACCTTCATGAACTGTTGGAAGCTCTTGTTTAGTGCTGGTTTATTAAGGGGGCACAGCTTTTGTCTTCTCTACAGCTATCTCTGGTTTGAGAAGAGATTCACTCTGGCCTCCCTGGGTGATCATTTTTCTTTCACAGCTTGGCTAACTATCATACAGAGTGGGGCAGAATAGGAGAGTTTTGCCCCTCCATAAGGTATTCTTTCTACCCTCTCTCTGCTTCCTGCCCTGTCCATCCTTGTGGGACATAAAACCAGGCCAAGAAATTTGGTTAGGTAGACCAGGGAGAGACCCAGAGACTCTATGGGCACACACCTGAGGCTTAGGTGACTTCTGGCTGCCTGCCAGACTCCTGACTTGGAATATGTGCCATGTTTCTCACATAAAAGAGATGTGGCCACAGTCAAGTAGGCCAGAAACAGAGTTCTCCATGCTAATGAGGTACCCAGAGGCCTAGAGGGCTTAGCCAATAAGCTTCTCTCCCCAGACGTTCCTTTCTGAAAAAGATATATAATCTCAGGCCCACCCCGAAAAGTGGGATATGGTTTTATTCATCCATTTTCCACCATGACCATAAACTGTTAAGAACATGAAATGTCTCTTCATCTAGATCCACCATGGGGAGCCATAAACAAAGGCCTTCCCCTACAGAGCCAAAACCTAATCTCCCATAGAAGGCCTCTCTTCACTCCCAGCCACACCCGCCACCAAGCTTGCCTCTGTCAAGATTAGGACAATCATCCCCCCTGGAAAAAGCTGAAGTTCCCCTCTCGCTCAGCCCCAGGCTAGACGCTGAGTATAGCCCATGGCCCCCTGACTCTGTTTCGTTGCTCTTTTGAGTCTCCCAGCAGCGCCTGGATGTCCAAGAGTCTGAGAACTTCATGGTCCCAACCCTGTCACAGGCCTAGAGACCCCTGAACCAGCTCCAGCTTTCCCACACCTCAGACTGTGCTTTCCCACCCCCTAAGTGGTGCTACTGTGCCCATCCTGGCAGGACACGGGGTAAGAGCAGCCAAACTCCTTACGTTCCGCGTCCCCAAGCAGCCGTGCCCTGTGGCAGAGCAGAGTCCTGCCTACAACTCTACACCTGGATACTTACTGTCACAGGTGACTTTCTACTTTTCAGTTTCTCCAGAAGAGCCTTCTTTTCCACACCTCCTTATGATACCTTAATTTCAATTCTTCAATAGCATGGCAGTCAGAACAGGCCATCCCTGGAAGCCTGAGTGGACATAAATGACTAGACAAGTGTACTACCAGCCTGAAAATCATGCACATGCATAGGCCTTCCATTTTAGGCCATGTAACCTGTAACCCCTTACAGCCATCACACCAGCTTGACTAAGTTTCTATTCCATGCTCTATTTCCCCTTACTCTGCAGGAAGGCCTGAAGAAGCCTACTTCAGATGGTTTGATTTTGCCTGTCTGTGATTTCTACAGCTAGCTGAACCAGTGGCACTAAGAGCTGGTAATATCAAGTGCCACTGGCCCTAAGAATGGCTGGCAGCCAGGCCTTCCCGAAAAGCTCTGGTTCCAGCTGCCTGGCTATAGAAGGGACTGTTAGTGCCTGCTGCTCACTGCTGGAAGGACCAGGGGAAAGTTGTGAACACATCCAGCTTGGCACTCAGTTCAAACAACTGCAAATATTAACAAGTCACACTGCCTTTCTGTGATTTCTACCCCCTCATTTAAAATAAAACAAAACAACAAGCAAACAAAAACCCGCATCCCTCAGCTGATTGGCAGGCAGTCAAGGTGTCTGCCACCTCAATCTGTTGTCCTTTCCTGGGAGTCCTTCCCAGTCCCATGAGTATCAAGTAAAGCCAATGTGTCTTGTTTTAAATACTCAGAGCTAGAAGATTGCAGTCCCTGTAAATCTTATGTTATCCCCCAACCTTTTCTCTGCTTTTATTTATTTCTTCCTAATCTAGGAGATATTAATTTCTCTCCCTTCCCTCTCATCATATCTTCCATGAATTTAAGTCTCCACAAAGATTACAAAATGTGATTTCCTTTCAGTAATTTCCCCTTGACTCAGCAACTGCACTCCAGAGACGAGAATTCACAGTTCTGTTGCCTTTTTGAAATGAGGGGAAGAAAACCACAGAGCATAAAACACAACTTCAACTCATTCTCTTTTTTTAATTTTTTATAGCCAGAAAAGCAAAACACAATTTAATATTTCAAAAAATTACCTGCCACACCAGCTTTACATGATTAAGAACAATGCTTCAATAAGCATACTTTGTGTTTCACCCCGGCATCTGATATATATTTTCCTTCAAGCCAGCCAATAACCAGCTTTGCAGTCACGTTGGCAACTTTTTGAAGGTATTTATCATTCCGGAGGAACTCGCCAAGGAAAAGCCAGAGTGATTGCTGGCAGTGTCTGGGGCACAGAGGGAGAATAGAAAGAGCATAGGATTTACAATCAGAAGCAGATCCATCCAGCTGCTACCTGTGTGACTTGGCAAGTCACTTGCTAATGCTGAGCCTCAGGTTCCTTTTAACATAATAATTATAAAACCACCATTGATAATGTATGCTATGTCATCACTGAAACTATCAAAGCAGTAAATACATGTATACGTCTTCTTTAGGACAGAAACAGAATGCGATATATGCACATATATGTATGTGTGTATATATACATATATATATGTTTGTGTGTGTGCAATATACATATATAGTTTTCTATATATTATTATAAATTAGGGTAAAATAAAGCTTTTGAAATCACAACTCAAATGAGTTTCAAATTCCAAGTCTGACTTGCATATATTTTGCTATATACTTACCTAAAATGCATCAGGTTTTGTTCAGCACACATAAGTGATCAGTGTACACAGATGGAGAATACTTATACTGTCTGGCTGCTAGAGATGAGCCTTCACATTCATCTTTTATCCCAAGGACATTTTGTCATTACCAAGAAATGACAGTGGCATGTGAAGAAAGAACTTAATTTGTAATATCTGGTGCAATGAAATTTTTCTCATTTCACGTCTCTGAAATGGAAAATGAACATGCCCGGTCTAAGAGTCACAGTGAGACTGTGACAATCCAGCATGAGACTGGCCTGGGTGGCATTCCTGTCTCTGACTCCCAACTGGATACAGTGACTTGAAAGTTGAGCTACAGTCTAAATCTAAAGACTGTAATAGTTTCTAAAGCAGAGTTGTCTATAAGGATGAAACCATATGTGCAATTCTCAATAGAAACATGAATTGTTACTAAAACAGTGATGTGCATGTGGTTCCCCTCCCTAGACCTCTAGTCAGATGAGAAGATGGAAGGTGGTGAGCGCATGAGACTTCCTCTTACTTCACTCTGCACTTCTCACAACAGATGCAAGTTCTCAAGATATGTGACCTTTAGACCCCTTCTTCAAGCAATACACTAAGGAGGAACTTTTCCCTACTCAGCCATTCTGAAGAATGAGAGAAATGAATAATAAGATCAAAGGCCAAACTCCAACCTATCATATTGATGAAGCTAGGTAGAGAAAGGTTCTTGAGCAGACAGTCAAATACATTGGGGGTGAGGAAAGAGACCTCCAGAATTGGAAATAATTATCTACTAGATTTCAGGCAGCATTGGATGAGGGCAACAGACCACTCATGCTATCTGCAGACAGCACATTTCCACTATCAAAAAGCAGTGCTGCTTGAGGGGTGGACTGGACTTCCAATCTGAGGGCAAAAGGTGAGAAGAGATAAAGAGACTCTGTACACCACTACTAAACTCAAGTATTTTAAACATAACTGTAAGTATTGATTCCCAATCAAGGGCACCATCGGAAGTGTCGAGTATATTCTTCAGGGTCTTGGGATGCCTTTCAGAACCCAGACAGAGGAGATAAGTGCTAGGCCACAAGGACGCCACATTCCCACGAGGAAACTGGAAGTAAGAGGTTCCTGGTAAGTCTCCAAGAAGCTATCAAAGTGCTTTGCCTGTGATGTAAGGGCATTTGGACACCTGCCACACTCATCGAACATTCATGCCAGGTTATGGCTGTATCATGTAAGAAACATTTCCTGTCTTTTATCTGTCTGTCCATGTTTCCCAGTTCCATCATTAGAAGAAGAGGAGAAAGAGAAAATATTGATCAAAGTTATATTATGGAATTGCAGGATTACCCCCACCCTCCACCACCAGGAAGAGTGAGGTTGGGCATGGAGGAGGCTCTGGAGCCAATGAAGCATTGAAGCTTTAATCGTAGCTGGCTGTTTTAACCTTAGGAAATAAAACTATTGATTACTACATGAAAGGCAGGAGTGTCTGGGATTTCATCCAGGAATGAGGAGAAAGACTCCTAAGAGAGATGGTCAGAAGGCACAGCTAACTACAGAGACTTTTAGAAAGATAAACTCTTTTCTTTTGTTGGTATTAATTTTTTAAGGAATTATAAACTTGTCCGTCTTTCTGCTCTACAGCATCATTTCTTACAAGTGATTTACTTGGTGGGATGGGTCCTCTAGCTACTGAGGATGAATCGCCTCAGTTACTGTTTTGGCGAATTCAGTAGGCATTTCTCTTAGCTTCTGCAAGAAGACAGTGTAGTCATCACACCCCCGTATCCAGCTGAAGGTTTATGTCCTTTGACCAGTCTCTGTCCCATGACCACTGCTTCAGCCTCTTGGAACTACTGCTCTACTCCACCTTGATGAGTTCCACATATGTATAAGATCATGGGGTATTTGTGTCACAAACCTGACTTATTTCACTTAGCATAATATTATTGACAGCCATTCATTGTTGGGTTATGGGTGTCCCGCAACCACTCTGCCACAGGGCTCCAGCCACTCAGCGAGGTGAGACGCTGGAAGTTTTGACTGTGCTTACCCCACGCAAGCTCTGGGATGGCACTGGGCTATGGGATGCCACAGGACTCCACTGCACAGGGAGTGCAGTCTGTGGTCCTGGGCTGGAGCCGGGAAGGGGAGCCAAGTAGAGGGTCTCCGGGCCTACACAGGGGCTGGGGACGTCTGGTTCTCAACCTCTTGGGCATCCTGACACCGTTGGATGCCACAATAGAGCTGAGAATGGAGTGGGAGGCCCTGGGCTGGATCTAAACCTGGGGAGGAAAAAGAGGGGAGAGCTCAGGCTGGGTCCCTCATAGAGCAGAGTCCTTGGCTTGCTCAGAGGTTGGCTTGGCCTGGTGGAGGCCATGGCAGGGAGCACTGAAAGGCCTTCTTTGAGAGATTAGGCAAATGCCTGTTCCTTGTTTCCCAGACCAGATCCAGATAAAGAGAGACAGTCCATGGTTTTAAGGCATTTATTGTCATGGCAGAAAGTGGTGATGAATAAAACCTTATCCCACTTTCTTAGGGCAGGCCTGAGGTTAAATACCTTTTGCAGGGAGGAGTGTCTAGGAAGGGGCGTTTACAAGTCTTCAGGCGTTTAGGTACCTCATTAGAATAAAGATCTGTTGGGGTGTTGTCCTTCCGTGACTGATTGCCATTGCCACAGAATTATGGAGGGCTGAGGCCTAGGGTCAGGAGCCTGATGTCCAGGAGCATGGTAAAACACCTACCTTTCCTTACAGGGTGATCCCCTGCAGGGTCACCAGGGTTTCAAACCTAGCTCAACCAGAAACCAAACTGCCTTTCATGGTCCTACAATTCATGTCACAAATGACAGTGTTTCCATCTTTAAATGATTGAATACTGTTCCTTGCATGTGCATATGTGTGAGGGCATACATCACTTTTTCTTCTGTTGGTAGACACTAGTCATGATTCACGTCTTGCCTGTTGTAAAAGGCTACGCAGTGAACATAGATGTCTTCGAGACATATTGTTTTCATTTCCCTCTGAGATAGGTGCACTCAGTAGTGAAATGTATATATTTTATGATAGCTCTAGTTTTAGTCTTTTTAAAAAAAAAACTCAAGATTGTTTTTCCACAATGATTTTTGTGATGGTTTATATGGTCACCAACAGTATATAAGGATCTAGTTTTTGCATCCCTTACCTTAACTGGGTATCTTTTGTCTTCCTGGTAATAAAGATAACTTGTTGTGCTTGTGATTTGCATTTATCCAGTAATGAGTGATGGTTGACCCTTCACAATTCATATAGCCATCTGCATGTCATGCTTCGAGAGATGTCTGCCCATGTACTATGACTACTTCTTTAATTATTATTATTTTTAAAGTTTAATTTTATGCAGGTATATATATGAGATAAAGAGTATGTATGTAATGAGTATGTAGGAGAGACACAAATGTGTATGTACAGGTGTACATACTCCTACATATGTGTAGAGACCAGAGCAGGGTATAGATGTCCTGCTCTGTCACTCTGTCTGTTGCAGCAGAGTCCCTCACTGAATCTGGAGCTAGGTTGGTGGCAGCACAACCCAGTCTCCCTCTTGTTTCCACACCACAGAGTGCTGGCATTCAACGCACACGTGCGGGCACACCCAACTTTTCTGTGCGTGCCACTGGGGATTTTAATGTAGGTTCTCAGGCCTATGAAGTGAGCATTTTGATCCACTGACCCACTGGCTGACCCATCAGCCCAGCTCCTCTCCCACTTCTTTTCTAAATGGCCCACAACTCTGAAAATTAATAAATTCAAATGTTAATTTTATTTTATGCACACACTAAATGATGACAGAATTAGGCTAATTAACATGTCTGTTGCCTTAATTTTGATAATTGCTCTATGAAGACTATACTAACAATCATCTCTAGCTAAAGATACATAATACACATTATGTGAAGTATAATAACCCAGATATAAACAGACTACAGAGAAATACCACATACTGACTCATATGTAGAGCTTTAACAGTTTATCTCATCGCAGTTAACTGTAAAACAGTGATAGGTCACTAGTTGATAGAGGAGTGGAAGGAGGTTGGTAGTAGGTCCTAAGTTATTTTAATCTAAAGGATAAATTCTGGTGCCCTCTGGCTCTGTAAAGGGGATATAGTGATCACCCACACTTCACCTCTACTTTAGTCATGTGATTTATTTTGTTACTATTGACTTTAGTTTCTTAACTATTATGGATCTTAACCTTGTATCATGATCTATGATTTGAAAGGATTTTCACTATTTCTATGGGTTTTCTCTCTCCACCTTGTTGACCGTTCCTTTATACACAACTCTTTATTTATGCTCCTATTTGGTGTGGTGGTGGAAGGGGTGGGGATCTAGAATTAACCTAAGTGTCAGTTGGCGAATAAATCAGTAATGGGATATTTATTACATAATATATACACAGGCAGACACACACACACACACACACACACACACACACACACACACCCCACAATGGAATGATATTCAGCCTTCCCAAAGAGAAATTATGTAAAATTATGACTGAACTGACAGGCATTATACTCACTCAAATATGAAAAGTGTGGTGTGGTCTCAGATGTAGTATCTTATACATCTGAATTCACGGAAACAGAAAGAACAGTGGGTACTAGAGGCCAACATGAGGATGAAAAACAGAAAGCTGTTAGCCAAACAGCACAGAGTTTCATTTACAAAGGAGTCACTTCTAGAGATTTCATGTACAGAGCTGTGACTATAGTTAATAATGTAATGCGTGGTTGAAAGCTGCTAACAATACATCTTAAACACTTTCAATATGAATGAAACTAAACACATGAGATGGTGGATATGTTAAGTGATTAAATGAACTTGACTTAGTGCACATAAATCAGAACATTACTTTATATACTACAAATACATGGCTTTTATTTGTGAACTAAGTAGAGCTGAAAATAAACTGTTGAGCAGATTTAAAAGAAAAAAAAAGAAAAGAAAAGAAAGAAAAGAATACAGGGCCAGCAAGTTAGCTTAGCAGATAAAAGTGCTTGCTACGCAAACTTGGGAACCTGAGTTCAGTCTCCAGAGGCCACATAAAGCTAGAAGGAAGTTGTCCTGCGACCACCTGTGCTCCTTAGGACATGCACACCCCCTGCACGGATCACTCACACACATAGCAGTAAATATATAAATAAATGATACTTCACTGAGTAGAGCCCTGATTGTCAGCTCTAACCCTCAGTTCATTAACCTAGACTATTTTGCCTACTATTTCAAGGAATAATGCCATTTTCCACCTTAAATAATTATGATTCTTATTATTTAAAAACATTGCTTCATTTTTATCAGGTCAAATGTTGATGGGGGTTTAAAGCACAGTTTACTTTCATAATTTTAAATTTTCATAATTTTAAATTAGAGTTTGAAAAACTTGTCCTACATAATTGTAGACATTCTGGATTTCTATATCCTTAATTAAACACCATGTGTGACGATGTCCCCTGGTGTTTTAGCAGAACGTGTGGTACAAATCAGGAGAGATTACCTCCCTCTGTAGGGCTAATTATGGAAGAGATGCTCTTTAGAAATCAGGCGGTGAGGTACTCAGAACCCAGAGGAAGAGGGTAGGCGGGGAGCTCCTCATTGAGATGCCCACTGTCTAGCCCCTAAGTAGCAATCAGGTAGCAGTCTGATTTCTCAGCACCCAGAGAGCGAACATTTTCTACTTTGAGTTTCAAAAGTCTGGAGCCCAGAGATGTTATTTGTGTCAATCACTCAGCCCCCAGCTATCTCATGAGGAGGGGGGATAAACAGAGTTCATTTGCAGTCCAGCTACGTAGGCAAACCCCTGTCATTCTTTTCTTCACTGAAGTGACCTTCCTTAACGTACAGCCAGGGACACAATGACACCATTGGGAAGTAGACATGGCTGGTTCTTTCTCTAATAGAACTATTATAAAGTAGCAATCATGTAAAATGTTCCTGACATAATGAAAAATATATAAAGGGACTTAAGTGCGCTCATTTTGGATCTTGTTATGACAGATGAATTACCTCAGCAGAATGAAGGCATGGATTGATATGTAGTACAGGCAGCATGGCAGGTTAATTACATTTGTTTGTTCTCTGAAGGATGCCATTGTCACATGACAGAAGACCAGGAAGTTTGGGTCTGTACAAGCTGCTTTCAGCCATGATCCTGAGCACCAAAGCACTGAAATCCTCAGAGTCCCCTTGGTGGCTAAGAAGTGTCATGATATTAAACCTGCACCAAACCTTGTAACGTCAGCAGAGCACTGGCCCTATGTTCTAGAGTACCCATAGATTGTCTATCACAAATGATTGTTTCCCTTCACTTCTGTGCCAGTGTTGGTACACGTTTTTAAAATCACATTAACCTATTCAAAGACTTTTTATGCCATTGACACACTCTATATCATATTCTAATGTGTCATGGATTTCTTATTTTTTTAATTATTTCTCCCATCTGTTTGATCTGTTTTTATTTTACCCTTCTATTTTTAGACTCCTGATCTAAAATCTTAAATTATGAAATTAAAATTTCATAAAATTAATATTTTTCTTAATTCTTCTCTTCCTTTTTCCCTTTCTCCCTCCCTCACACTATCCCTCTCTCTTTCCCTCTCTCTCTCTGCTAGTTCTGAGGTTTGAACTTGGGTTTTCCTGCTTTTATGTACACCTTCTTTATCCACTAAGCCTCACATTTCCTCTTATCCAACAGGGTTATTTAATCCTATAGATTTCTTGCCAGCCATTTTGAACTATGTTCTCCACATTTTTATTGTCATAAAATATGCATGATACAAAATGTCTGACTTTAGCCATTTTGAGTTCAGAATGTTGAGCCAGATGTTTCATCTTCTCTAAATAAAGCTATGTGCCCAATGCAGTCTAACTTCCTGTTTCTATATTCAGACCCTGGTTTTCTATTCTACTCTGATTCTGACCTCTGTTAAGTACTTCATAGAAGTGGGATTATCCAATGTGTGTACTTTAGTCACTGATGCCTTAAGTATATTTTCCTGATCCATTCATGTTGTGAAAAATACTATAATCCAACCAGGTAGTGGTAGTGCATCCCTATAATCTCATCACTTAGAAGGCAAAGGCAGGTGGATATCAAGTTCAAGGCCAGCCTGGTCTACAGAGCAAACTCCAGAGCCACCAGTGCCATACAGAAAAAACCTTGTCTTGAAAGATCAAACGAAAAAACCTTAGGCCCCTTCTTTTCACAGCACAGCAATATTCCATGATATGTACCACATTTCCTTTATTCTTAAACTGGCTCCCATTTTATGGCTGATTGTAACAGTGAATTAGTTAAACCACTTTGGCTCCACACCTGCCCAAGAGCTCTCTGGATTTATGAATGAAAGACACACATACAGCAGCTAATTTTGATATACGTTGACTAGGTCGGTGGCTGGACATTCCTAAACCTCTCCATAGCTAGCCAACACTTCCCTCAGGTATTTCTGAGTACACATTTTTTAAAAATCTGTATTTCATCTCTGCTACCCCAAACCCAATCGGGGGAGTGGCAGCTAGGACCATTTTCCCAAATTCTTACTTGGCTGGTTGCTTTCTTTCCTGCAGCTCTTAATCTGATCTTTCTCCCTCTGAGCCCTGGTGATTCTCTGTCTCTCCTCTCTCTCCTGCCCCATCACTCACGCAATCTAAAAGTCCTGCCTCCATCGTTCTGCCCAGCCATTGGCTCTATAGCAATTCTTTATTATCAATCGATGCCATGGAGAGGGGCTTCAGGTCTGAAAGTGAGCCTTTTAGCGAGCCAAAATGAGACAAAGCATCAGAACCAATTCCCAACAGCTGATTGTAAATTCTACCTCTAAGAATATGGGTGGACCAAATCTCTTTGTATTCCTTATTTTAAGTCTTTAAGGTACATCTCCTGGAGAGTAATTGTTGGAATACACAGTAATTTTAATTCCCATTATTGGAGGCACAGCATCTTGCTTCAGTAGTAGTTGCATCATTTTGCATCCTTGTGGGTTCTGATTGCTTCGTCTCTCCCACACTTACTTTCTCCTTGCTTGCCAATCACCATCCTAGCAGGTATGAAGTAGTACATTATTTGGGTTTTGATTGCCGCTTCCCTTCTGATTGGCCAAGCTCACCATTTTCCTGTGCAGCTGCCGGCCTCCTGTGCATCTTCACTGCAGACAGGGCTCCTTAAGGGTTTCGACTATTAAGCTTGTCTTACAAAATATAATTTAGAAATGTATTGCTTCATTTCCCAATATCAGGGATTTTCCTATTATTTTTCCATATGTGTTTTAAACCTACATCTATAACAGCAGTGAACACCCCCTGTACAATTTTAATTCTTTTAAGTTTGTGACTATTTCAGTGACTAGGTTATGACATGGGTAACTGAAAATCTTTTGCTCTGACTTTACCAACTATTGCATATACATTAAAAGTCATCTGTGAACCGTTGCTTGACAGTGTTGCTCAGGTCTTCCATATACTTCCTTGGTTTTCTGCCTGCATGTTTTCTTAATTGACAATGAGCATTTGCATTTCCAACTTCAGTTCCAGATTAATATTTTTATCTTCTTAGTTCTATGAGGTTTTTGATACAGTGTTGCCACTTCATTCTTTGATATATTGAGAATCCTTTTAAACTATTTACCCACCATGTTGAATGTAACACAAAATCCCCCTCTCGGTACCGTGGCTGTCCTCATGAACACACTTCTGCTACTCAAATGTTCAGACAAATTTCACAAGTGATTTTTGAGACTTACACTCCAGGTTTTGCTGAGGCATCTTAATGAGTATGAATATTGGATATAACATGATCAGATTCCTTCCTTAACAAGAGAGGGTGATACTCAGCCCAAATACACTGTCAAAGAATTTGGTCACCGATAGGAAGTGAAGGCCACTGTGTCCTTCTTTTGTAATGAGTCATATTATCACATGACTTCCCAGTCATTAATGCTTTAACCCCATTCACAGAAGTCATTATTTAAATGAATCATCTAGCTTATGAATATACGCTTTTATTCTGAACTCTCAGGATACTTTTATAAAATAAATATTAATATATCCCCTCCATAATAACAATAACCACTTTGGCAACATGAAGAAATAACATACTTTATTTATAGTTAAGATTAAAAAAAAGTAGGTAAACAAAAAGACCTACAGAGTCAACTAACCTGAACCCAAAGACTGGGCCACTAATCAGGGAGTATGCAGGGTTGGCCCTAGATCCCCTACACATTTGTAGCAAGTATGCAGCTTGCTCTTTATGGGGTCCCACAACAAGGGGGGCGTCTCAATCTCCATTCCCTGCCATTGGATCCCCTTCTCCTGCCTGAACTGCTTGGTTGGGCCTCAGTGGGAGATGATGTGCCTAGTCCAGAAGGGACTAGAGTAGGGTGATACCTAAGGGTGGTTCCCCTTCTTTAAGTGGAGGGGAAGGGAGCAATGGGGAAGGTATTTGTAAGGGTGAGACTGGTAGGAGAGAATGGAGAGGGCTGGGATCTGGCTGTAAATGAATAAAAGAATTATTGGGGAAAAAAGCAGGTAATACAAAGGAATTTTATGTAGTTATGTAACATCAGGTGCCACATCTAAGTCATAGAGTATTTGAGGGAGCTCTCATAAAAAAATTAATTTCATGAGGGGATTATATCTTCCTTACATAATTGGGTTTCATTATAATCTCAATATCTGAAGCTATGAATGGACATACTTGAAAACTGTTAAAATAATTCAGGGAGAAAAGAAATCAGGCTCAAATAGATTAGTGAACATTTTTCAAGGCTCATGAGATCTGTACTACCAGACATTTTATAGTATTGGAAGTAAGGAATCCCAACACTAAGCTGCCGACTGAAGAATCAAAATCCAGAGGAGCAGGAGAGATGAGCTGGGAAAGGAGAAATTGCATCAAATGAAAATAAAAATAATGCAAATAAAAGAATGCAAGGGACCACAATGATTATAAAAGCATGTGTGTAAGTCAGCTAGGGTTCCTCGATGTTTTATACAAGGGAAAAATACTTTTTCATGGCTCTCAATCCTGGGAAAACCAAGGCTGCGATGCTGGCTGGAGCCTGCTGAGCTCTCCTCTTGGCCTGCAGTTGTCCTTCAGTGATAGACAGAGCTCTGGTGTCTCATAGTCTCACTTGTGAGCATCAGCTCCATCAGACTTATGTTCCATCCTTATGACCCCTTTTGACAATAATGAGACCTCTCTAACCTCTGCCTCTAACACAATTACAATGGGGTTAGAGCTCTAACATATAAATGGGAGCTTGAGTAACACAGTCTACAGAAACCATGCTGTGTGAAGAATTAAATATGAGTTATTAGGCTGACAGTTAATCAACTATACCTAAGTTAGCTGGATTTCATTTATCAAGAGGTAAAATTGAGGTACAAATCTGTCTGTGGCTCTTTTTCTGCTAAATAGAGTACACCAACTGTCAAATATCCAGCACTTTTCACCTCATCATTATCCATGTGTCTTTTTGCATAAGTATGTTAGCTATCTGCTGAAAAGGCATGTACATATATACTGCACGATATCCTCATTTTTCTCCTCTTACCTGGCTTTGTTTGTTTGTTTGTAATTTGTACAGAGAATGGATGAGAGAAGAGAGACCTGAGAAAGGATAGAATGTTCTTGCCATGCCTCTATAATATTTATTAATTTATTATATAATAATATAATAGTTGTCATTTTGGGTAGTTTTACTCCAGTCTCCAAGCCAAGTTGAAAAAAAACATAAGATCATCTTTGAGATTGATTTTTGCTTCTGCTCAATCTTTCTCTCTCACAAAGCTTAAACATATAGTCATAGCAGTGACTCTCAGTCAGGCTTTATGTGTTTCTGGTGGTTCTTGGAAGTCCCCTGTAGTTTCTTTCAATGGCTGATGTACATCCTTGGTTCTCAGAATGATTTTTAGGTGTTATTGTCAGTGGGCTTTCTGAGTCGTTTATGGGGGGGGAAAAGGTACTGAGAACATTAGAAACTGAATCAATTTAATTTCTCCTTAATGCTCCTATTAAAGTCCTGGTAGAAAACCCATTCTCTCACCATGGAACCTTGTGTGCTCATTAGTCCTGTCATACAGCAGACCAACCCCAGTCTCTTAATTGTCCTTCCTGTGCTGCTCGCTTTTGATCTATATCTCCGTGTCAGTCACTAAGGGATGGTTCCCATGCATTAAGTTCACAGGACAGAACAAACTAATGACCTCACAGACATTTTTCCCTCGTGTCTCTTGGTCTTCTCTGATAGCCTTTCAGAATGTGTGCCCTTGGAAGGCTTTAATACCAAGGTAAATTTTAATGAGCAATTAATCATCTCTGCTGAACTCCTCATTTGCCCTGCACATTAATTTTGTGTCAAGAATTTGTCTATAGCATTTCCACTTAAAACTTCATCTCTCTTCTTCCTTTCATTACTTTTGGTCTTGGTGACACTCTAAAGCCACACCATAGGCAAATTATTGAGACAGCAGTTCTAGGGGGAAACAAAAAAAGAAAGAAACAGAAACAAAACACTAGCCACTCCACTCTTTATCTTGCCTAATATCACATCACCAATAAAGTTTCACTCCTAATTCATTTTTACCTTTTTATACTAATTCCAAGAAATTCTACAAGTTATTGGCATTGTAACGTAGTGACCAAAAAGAAAAAAGAGAAAGCCATTAGAATCAGATAAAGGAGCTGGAATTTTATCTATCACTTCACTCACATCTATTTTCCCCAAGCTTCAGCTTCTGTGTGCCACATGACTTCCTGGTGCTCAGTCTAGTACCAAACACGGAGCTGGCTGTCTTCTCAGTGCAGAGCTGGTACAAGATGTTTTGTTTGGGAAGGTGACTATTAACTTCCCTGTCTTACCCATATCTACTTAGAAACATACAACTTTGAATCTAACTGTTGGAAACAGGATTCTATTAGGCACTCGGCTAGCTGGAACATCATCCCAATGAATAAATAGAGAGGTAAAATGGGAGCCAGAAAAAATAGTCAGGTGGGAATTTATGACACCATTGTGATTAATTTATTTTAAATGTAATACGAGTGCCCAGTAAAAATGCAGTAGGAACACTGCTAGATAAGCGTATCCCTCCTAACAGATGGGCTGTCAATGGCTGACCTTTACTCAATTCCTTCTGTATGTTAGTTGGGATTTTAAGTATAGTAGCTTGGTAGGTATTGATCATTGGCCAAATCAAAGTTGTGCCTTCCCTTTCCAACCCCCCGCCCCACACACATTACTAAGTTCCTTGCTAGATGGCAGCTAACTAGTGAGTACCTCAAGAGGAGCAATTTCTTTAGAAGAACACTAGCAAGATGGAGCAGAGTCTGGTAGTTTTGTCTCACAAATGCAATTCTGCATAAACAGGTGAAGGAAAAATTAGGTATGAGGAATAAGGAATCACTAATGTAAATTCACAAACAGGCTTAATGCCAAAATTCCCTAGTTAGAAAACTCTTCTACAAAGTCTTAAGCAGTTAAGAAATGATGGTGATTGTCACACATAATTTTGTTTGCCCTGCATAACATTGAGAACTGTACTAGTTATTAATAAATCAGCAAAAAAATCTGTCTCTCTCTGATGAGAAATTAGGCAAATGTGTCCACAGTCACAGGCAATAAAAGATAAATATAAATAAAATTAAATCCATCATATTTTTTTAATAAGATTCAAGGCAGGCAATAAAAATGGTGTCAACCTTGTCCCCCTTGTGATAATTTGAATAGGCTTGGCCCTCATAAACTCATGTGTTTGAATGTTTGACCACAGGGAATAGCACTATCTGGAGGTGTGGCCTTATTGGAGAAGGTGTGGCCTTGTTGGGAGAAATGTGTCGCAGTGTAGGTGGGCTTTAAGGTCTTCTATTTTCAGACTCTGCCCAGTGCCGAAGATAGTCTCCTCCCGACTGTCTGTGGAAGATAGTCTCCTTCTGACTGCCTTCAGATCAAGATGTAGAACTCTCCTCTCCTCCAGAACCATGTCTGCCTGTAGGCCGCCACGCTTTCTGCCATGATCATAATGAACTGAACCTCTGAAACCATAAGCCAGCGACAATTAAATGTTTTCTTTTATAAGAGTTGCTTTGGTCATGGTGTCTCTTCACACCAATAAAAGCCTAAACTAAGACACTCCTACAAAATGTAGTATTTGTGGGACAGGCTACCGTATCACATTGACGTGATATAGTGATATATTTCTGTTAAGTCTCCCTCAATGCTGTTCACTGTCTCCTAACCCACCTCACAATGACTCAGGGATGTTTCTTTAACTGTAAAACCTGGTCACCTTCAGCGTAACTGAATAGTCTTTTGGTGGAGTATTCCTGAGAGGATAATTTTTAGTAACTGTTTCATGTGATTTCCTCAACACTGTAGTTGGAGCACTGTTTCATCCACTCTGTGAATCAAACTATTTCAACACCCCGTTTGCTTCTTCCCAGACCCTGCCCCCAAATATGTCATTTTTATAGCATTTTAACCATAGTCTAGACACACATTTATACTCTGCTTAAGTGATTCATAAGAATGTTCCTGTTGCTAGTCTTTTTAATAGTCATTTTAATGGCTACATATTATTTTATTGTGATATAAAGCATATTCTGTTACTCAATTAATCATTTGCAATTATTTTGTCCCCCAAAATTCTTCTTTATCAGCTCTTTGGGTTAAATATGATAAAGTCCTACAAAATGGACTTTTCTGGGTCAATGATTTGGCCCCATTTTTTTTAACAGCTCGACAGGAATATATGCACAATGTCCATAAAAATCAGCAGTTTCACTTCACCCTCATAAAATGAAGCATAAAAGCTAAAGCATCAAGGGGTATTTAGCCAGATGTAGAGAGAAATGGGAGCAGAAAGAGGACAAGAGATGCCAAACCCTGAGAGTTCCACAGTACGAGGGGAAACTTTCTGTTATACCAACTACATAGGAAACCTCATGAAGTCAATTATGATTGGTGCTCCTCCAAGCTCACCATGAAGTTGCTTGGGATGGGTGGTCCTACAATCTCACCAAGACATTGTATCTCATATTTTCATTAACTTGAAAAAAAATCCATGTCCCTCGTGTTCTCACCAGTGCCCTGGCTTCTGACCCTGACTGTGTCTGTCTTCTTCCCTAGTAGAATCATAAAGATCACCTGTGATTTTTCACTCTACTTTCTGATAGGTAAACACCTCACATTTAGATAGGGCTTACTACTTTAGCTTTCTGTTAGCTTCTCACTCCTATAACCTGCTCACTAGCTTTACCTAATTCAAGGCTGAATTAGCAATCCCCTTAAAGCAGTTGTATTACAAATTGTTGCTTCTTCTTATGCGTATTTTTAAGCCAATTATATTTTTTATATTGAGATGTTTTTAAATGCTGAAAAATATTTCTCTTCTCTCTGTGATTTATTCCTTTACCATTTTTAAAATTAGAAGGGCAGGGTGGGTTGGCAGGCATGGGGAGGGGGGAGGCAACAGGGGTTTGTTCTTGTTGTTTTTGTTGGTTTGTTTTTTGGGGGGAAACTGGGAAAGGAGAAATTTACATGTAAATAAAGAAAATATCTAAAAAAAAAAGAAGGTCATTCCTCAAATAAATATAGAATACATGTTAATCCATAACTAAAGGTTTTTAATTTTTATTTTTAATTATGCTTATATGTGTCTGCAAGCGGGTTTGTAGATGTATGTGCAGTGCCCATTGGGACAAGAAAGGGGCATCAGATTCTCTGGAGCTGATGCTATGATTGTGAACTGACTGATATAGGTGCTAGGAGCTGAACTATAGTCCTCTGCTGTTACTGGACTCATAAAACAAGTTGAGAAAATTGCTTCCTTTAAGAGTATCTAAAGCTGAAGTCAATTATGTGTTTTTCAAGGTTTACTGCAAAAGTCACTTCTGGTTGAGGATTTCCTTATTAGGGTATTTTGAATGGCAGTCTCAGGATGTTTAAAGGATACTCATGTTCTTGTGTACTCTGGTAATGAATCTTGAACTTGATTCCAAAACTAGTTTGAGGCTACAGAAGAGTTTCATGTGGGAAGGAGTGGTAATGTGATTAGACTTAATAACTGTTGAAATCTCAGCTGAACAGATATGCAACTAAGTCATTGGGGAAGACACAATGAGAACACAGTGGCAAGGGACCAGTGATAAGGCCCTCTCTCTCTTCCTGTGTGTGTGTGTGTGTGTGTGTGTGTGTGTGTGTGTGTGTGTGTGTGTGTGTTATTGTTGTTGTTGTTACTATTGCTGTTGTGTGTATTTTCAGGTAGGCTTGTACACATGCGTTTCTGTATCATTACAGTCTAGTTTATTATTCTAGAAGCTTAGGATAGAGTTTGATGCTTCAGTCGAACTTTGAATAGTAAAAATTTCATACCACAGTGTGAATTGAGTAAGTAAAAGAAACAATTCTACAGCCATCAGTACACAGCTCTCTGGCAAAATCTGATTAGGCACAGGCCATGTAGTGAGATGAGGGACTACTTCCTAATCTCGAGCCCTTTCTCTGAGTTTCTGAGCTTTCTCTAAACTCTCCAAGCTCTCAATTCCTCTACATGCCTCAGGATGACCTAGGATACCCAGGAAAGGATTTACCTATTTCATAAGCAGTTCTCCAGATGCAAACCCTGTTATCTAGAGAAGCCAACCAGGGTCTTAATAAGGTCATCAGTGGTGCCCCTTTACCCCGGAAACCCACAGATGTACAGAGGTGAGAGTTCAAACACAGCACAACTTTAAAAACCCAAGTGTCAAGATTTAGAAAGACACAGTTCCCTGGGGATGGTCACTGTGCAAAGAAAGCTTCCTTCATGGTGATGCCATTAGATGAAGCCCTGGGTTTCCATAGACAGTCAGAATCACTACTGATGAAAAGAAAAGAAGAGAAAAGAAAAGAAAAGAAAAGAAAAGAAAAGAAAATCCACATCCTTCTTTTTCCAAAACTGAGATATTGTTGTATAGAACAAGTTAGAAAACTTGTCTTTCCATTTAAAGTAGTTGGCTTAGCAAACTGAGCAATATGTTAGTGCATTCTTCTCATTCCCTCTTCATTTCTTCAGCTGCTTGCCTCTGTGAGTCACAGCTTCTCCCAATTTTACAGTGAATATATTAATATTCTACCCATAGGAACAAAACTAAATAAATTTCAAGCCCACAAAAAACCAAACCAAAACAAAACAGAAAACTTGTCTTTCTCTACCTGAGAAATAATTAATGTTATTGAGAATAAAATCCAATCATTATCTTAATGAAGCTTTAAGATCAATTATTTCAGGAAGCCTTAATTAAACTAGTCTAGTGATTGAAGTCTTATTTCAGAAAAGACAAGACCTAACAGCTATATTAATTTCTGAGATGTATTAATTTTTTTAAAAAGTACTTAGAATACTGCATACAAGTGGGTGAGTATGTGGTTGTGCATGTGTGTGTGTGTGTGTGTGTGTGTGTGTGTGTGATAATCTATAATTAAGTGTTTTGTCCTGAGAGTTCTGCTAAGCCTGGAAGAGGTCAGTTCCTGTCCTGAACTCCTCCATACTGAGTTAAGCTTAATTATCTTGTAATTGTGTTGGAAACCCAAGCAGAGTTTGCTCTTGCAGAAACAGCAGGATGGTGCTGCATCTCTGTGGGGTATAGGGTGGATGAGAAACTCTTTTCAAACGGCACACAGTAAACCATGGCCACATTATACTGTGCATTTGACTTTAGCTTTGGAATTTTTTTTTTAAATCATTTTTTATATCTATAAATATGCATTGTCTTAATGCTGATTTTCATGGACATTTTAATAAAAGAACATCATTAAAGCATGCAGCAAATGAACTTGGGGTTTAAGAGAAATTTGCCTGTAGGCACAATCCCAGGGTGTCATGGGAAATTGACTTTCTCGTTTAATTTAAATTTAAAAACGTAGTTTATGGGGAAACTCACTAAGAGAAAGCGTCTCATTAACTGGAGCATCCAATGGGACTGAATTATGACTTCCTAATATAGGCATAAATACGGATTGATTCTATTGTTAATTTGAAGATTCATAGTATGATTATTTATTCCTTTGAATTTAATCAAGGTCATTTAAGTCCCCAAAACTGTATTCCCAAAGACTCTAAGTACAGGCAGCTAGGGAGCTTATAATTTTTAGGAGAGTGTTTTATAAACGTTCCCATGTACCAGGGCTCTGACTGTGCTAATGATGCACATTACCCCGCTTCATTCATTTTACTTGCTGCCATCCACTGGAATCCTGTGTCTTTTTGCTATTTACATTCTTTCCAACCATCCTCCACTTCTCAATCCTGCAAGTAATATTTATTGAGCACATACTCAGTATTAAAACTGTTATTCAAGACATTCATGTTCTCATCGAGTCATTATCAATTACTAGGGGATAGTACTATACTCATTGTAAAAATAGAAGCACTGAGATTTTACAAAGTTTAAGGCAAATTTTACCTTTCAATTTAATTTCACAATTCCACTCTTTAACATTTTTCTTTGATTTGGACCAGTCCTATTCCCAAGAGTGTTCCTTCTAGGACGATTTCTCCCCACACTTTTATTGTACTCTTATCTTTTAAAATTTACCTTCACATATATCTTGTTTCCATCACACCCTTACCTTTAGAGTAAAATAAATCCATCATATTGATCCATTCACACCTTCACTTGTTTCTGTAAAATACAGATCATCCAGGTGATAACACATAAAATGTTTCACAAAATATTCAGCATGGTATAAGCATGTATGTAAGTATCTAGTGATATTTAAAAATATATGAAATGTATTTTTAATGTGATAATAATTTTGTGAGTTTTTTCCCTAGGAATTTCTTGTTCCTCAACACTTGTTGAAATCATGTTCTGATTGATCTATTCTCCCTTCAGCATTTCTCACTTCCAAGCCAGACTATAGTGCATTCATTTTCTTAAAATTCAATTCCAATCCTGTAGCTTTTTACTTTAAGTACTTCTAAGGACTCCCTGCTTCTTACTGGGTAAACTGTTAAATCAGTACTTTGTCTTTTAATGATCCATCAGTTTGTCTCGAAGTTTCATTCTAAACCCAATTTTGTATCACCTCTTTTAAACAAAAACGGAAAACAGTACTTATTATTTGCTATATACAAAAATCTTCATAAACTTTATTGTGATTACAATAGATATAAACGGGATCCCACTTCACAGATGGTGAAACAGAAATAGAAAATACGGTATGTGTATAGTTTTGTTGATATATCCTATGCTCTATCGGGACAGAACTGTGTGGTCTGTCATAAGTACTGAGCAGAGTGAGCAGTCATAGCTCATCAGCTTCCACAGCGCTCAGCACCTGCTGGGCTTCTCACATCTCACTCGGACATACCAAGCACAAGCGACACGTTTTCTGTGGAC
The DNA here is from genome assembly GCF_008632895.1 of Mastomys coucha. NCBI lineage: Eukaryota > Metazoa > Chordata > Mammalia > Rodentia > Muridae > Mastomys > Mastomys coucha. The sequence goes on from NW_022196900.1 coordinate 13,571,926, forward strand.
TCTACTCTTCTATCCAGAAAACACCTGCCCGCTGCTAAGTTTTCAGAGCACCAATGGTGCCACTCATGTAGCTTGCACGATTCTGTCCTGCACTGCTGACATTTAAATTCTAATAAAAATGTGGGAGAATTACACCCGTTATTTTTTCCTTTGAAGAACTTAACAAAGTCCTGTGTTATTTTATCATTTTCATTAAAATATTCACTGAAAGTCACAAAAGGGCATCTACTCTGTTAGAGAATAGTATTGAAGACCTCGAATTATAAAATCTTGGAGTAAAGAAATTATAATTTTTCATATATTCATGTAGTGATAACAACTATCTAGTTTCAGGAACACTGTATTTACATACTACTACCACTTAATATGTTGCAATATAAATATTTTAGTTTACTCATTCTTCTAATTATATATTCTATTAATTCCTAAAAAATAATAATCACATATTATTTAGTTTTGTATCTCCAGATTCAAATTTGTCATGTTATTTGATACTTAAATATGCATTTGAATTTAAAATATGGTAACAAAATAATCAAAAGGACTTTGATCAAATCCAGAGGACATTAGAAAAGATAATATTCATATTAAATATTAATTAAAATCTAGGAGCAATACGCTTAGTAAAAAGCCTTAGCTTTTAAAACATTCTCAAACGCAAGTGGAAAATAAGCAAAATGGTTGCACTGACAACTTTAACCTTTCCAGGCAAACGTTATCCTAAAAATAAAATAGTCAGTTTGGTGAAAAATCATTTCAACAGAATGTAGCAGGATGTGTTCCCAATAGAATAACCCCAATTATTACTACCCCAAGCCCCAGCAATCAGCGGAATAAGAGCGCACGCGATGTTGTGACACTCCTTTAGAAACTAGCCTAGAGTCTCCAATTTGAGGTCAAGAAGTCTGAAATGAAGTTTTTCTTTTTACAATTGCAAATGCTCTCATTTTTGTAAACTATTTCTCTTTCCTGCAAAGTGAGACAATTTGCCGGCATTATCTTTTTTGAGTTTTATGCTTCTGGCATTTGAAGCATAGGTGTCATAACCTCTAATTAATCTGCAAGCTGATTTTGATATTCAATTTACTTATTTGTAATTTTTTTCTTAAATTAATCATTTATTTTATTTCCTTCCACTGGATCACTAAAGGTCTGGGGCTTGCTTGTTTGGAAGATGTATGAAGCACACAGCCTTAAAATTTCCTGCTGAAAAGTCAAAAACAGGAAACTGACCTTTGAGCTTCACTATGCAGTTGTGACCTGGAAGGTTTCTCTGAGCCTAGTTACAGCCGTGATCACCACACAGGCAGTCGCCTCACAGGCATGCATTTGTTAAGACTTTCTAAAAGTACTTTCAAGGCAGATCTCGGCTCTCTTTATATTATCTAGCTCTCTTCTTAATTGACTGAGGGGACAGATTTTTTTTTACACACTTTGAAATTACCAGTAGTAGCTATTCAAGAATTTGGAATGGACACAGTAAATAGGATTAGATGCATTCATGCTGTCTAAACGTATTGAGAAGCACTCCTTGAGTGGGGACCCTGGAGCTTCTCGGGTTTCTGTCATTCCATATCTACCACTTAAGTTTCGCTCTGGTTCGAGTGGGAAATGTCTCCCCAGATCTTGGGTTTTAGAACTTGTTTCTTAGAAGCCAGAGCTGTTTTGGGGAGCTAAGGCCCAACTCAAAGGAGTTGGATAATGGGAGTCAGGTCTCAGGGGTTATACGTGAACCACACTTGCAGCTTTTCCTTCTCTCGCCCTCTGTGTCTGCTTGCTGGTGCACTGAGATATGAGGTATACCAGCCAACTCGGTAATACACTAGGAGCCAAAACAAATCCTTTCTCCCTGGAGTTGCTTTTTGTCAAGTATTTTGGTAACAGCAACAACAAAAGCAACAAATACAAGGTCCTTGTAGACTTACTAACATACCTCAAGACCGTTGTTGGGTAATTCTTGTGCCACGTATATCAGGACTGAATTCTGTTCCTTTTTACTGTGAGGTTCTTTAATTACCACCAGGGTACAAAAGGGTGACAGAGGACTGGTGGCTATAAAATGGAATTTCCTCTCTGTTGTCTGACTATGAGCTTTGATATTGTGCGTAAAACTATAATTTTTAGGAATAGTTCAGTTTTCTAATGCTGCCTGTTAAATATTAGTATCCATAATTGCCAACCTCAACTTTTTTTTTTAAATCTATCCCTGTGGTAACCACAGCTATTAGCTGTGGTTCAAAAAGATATTCCAAATTTCTTTAGCAAAGATTTAGAGATATCAACCATAAAGTGCTTCCTATTCTAGATAACAAACAAAACAAACAGGTTTAGTATGTGTATAAGAATAGCATTTCATAAGACAAAATAAGCCTCCATGAGTTAAATACATGTGCGTGAACTTCTAGACTAGGGTAATTGGGCAACATCCTATGAATATGCATGGTGAGAACTCCAACTCTGAGTATACCCTGGAGGTAGGTGGTGAAGATAGGTGTGCTGTTTAAGGATGAACACTGGACCGATCTGAGGTAAACAGTTGTAGCTAAAGTTGATCTTGTATGAAAAGGACAAAGGGGACACCCTTGGTAGAAGACACTCCATTTCCCATCAATATTGGAAACAAGGAAAGTAGAAACCTTTGATGCAATTTCTTCAAAATTTGAAAAACTGAATAAACTTGATCCTTAATTTTCTACTCAAAAAATTGGTAAATTTAACCATGAAGGTAAATTAAAGATAACATCACACACATAAATGCTTCTAATTTTATCTTCTCTGTCCTTACGTGCATTTGGGATGTTGCTGCACAATGAAGACGGTGTTCATAAAACAAGAGTGGCATGGGATCCAAGGATGAATGAAATTAACCCGAGAGTACAATATGCACTAGCCATGCAGCAGGCATAGGAAACAAGCACTTTGCCAAACAGATAGCAGGAACTTCAGTGGGAAAAGAGCACAGAATGCATCCCCCACATCTATAGGGACTCAGGAAGCCTTGATTGCATCTGAACTTTCAAAATGCAAAAAGGAACACGAGTAAAATAATCAGGCAGAAAACTGCCTGCCCAAGAATGAAAACTGAAATATTGTCCTACTGTTAAAAAAAAAAATTAGGAAAATAGGGTTTACTAACTGACTGACCTTCCTTGGCCAAAAACATCTTTTGGATTTACAATTATGTTCCCTTTTCTAAGTGTTCATAATACCATCTTATTTTATACTGATTAATACTGAAAAATATTAATCAGTATAAATGGTTATCGTGTATATTACTTACATTCAATTTTAGAATAAACTCACAGGCTGGAGGGAGAGATTTGATTCTTCAAGAGAATGAAAATGTGAACTATGACAGTTTATAAGTTCATTTGGCAGAAAGTGAACAAAGAAAACATCATTGAATGCAAAAGGAAGTAAAAATTAAAGTATATACCTAGTCTTATAATTCTTTATCTTTAAAGTTCACCAATAGAAACTTTAAGTATATAATAGATTGTTTGTAGATTGATTCCTCCACTCAAAGAATTTATTAGGAAATGGGCCAATGTCACCTAAAAAAACCATTTCTTTAGTCTAGGCTATCATTCACTGGATACACATAGTACACAAACCCTGGTGTGTGTGTACCTGAGTGGTCGAGGACTTAGCTAAAATGTGTGAGGCCTTGAGTTTGTTCCAGTCTTACAGCTTGCCTTCTATTTTCATACCCATTGTGGTACTTTAGGCTATGTGTACTTTCAAGTAAAATTCATAAGAATGTTTTAAATTTCTATGATATTCTTTTGGTATCTTGATATTTCAGATGGAACTTCATTAAATCTGTTGTGCAATTAAATGAAAATTAACAATTCTAACAATGAGTTTTAAAAGCCATTAACATTATAGGCTTGGATTGCACCATTAAATTGTCTTCATTAATTCTTTTTCATAATAATTTTTCATTTTAATGAAACATCATACATATATACTGTCACTTTTATTCCTAAATAAGAATCACTATGTGATTGTAATGAAACTATTTTGGGCTGTGAATCTAGTCACAATTTGCCTTCCTTTCTTCATTTCTTTCTTCCTTTTCCTGTTTCAAAATGTAATTTTGTGGGTTTGTGGTAAAAGGTATTGCATATTTTTTCTTATAGACACAAATTACTATCTGGTTTTGATTCTCTTCATCCTGAAAATGCTCTTTGTCATGTGTGTACCTCTTCATACATGAGTACGTGTGTGTGTTCATGTGTGTATGTGTGTTCATGCATGTGTGATTCATATGTATGTATTTGCCAGTTTGTGTTTATGTGTATGTGTGTATCAGTGCTTGTGTATTCATGTGTGTCTGTGTCCATGAGTATGTGTGCTTGTGTTATCATGTGCTTTGTATTTAGTTGAAGAATTCTATCTTATTTTGTCTTATTGTTAAAAGCATTTCCCTAAACAGACTGGCCTTTTTATTTCACTCTGCTTTCTTTTGCTTTTTAGTGTTTGAAAATATGCCATTGAAACAGCTATCAGCTACCACTATTTGTGAACAGAAAGAGGATCACTAACCATACTGTTTCCTCATAAGTAAGGTCATTTTCATTTGCCAAGATTATCAGCCTTTACCATTTAACAAACTATAACATTGTGTTGTTTTCCATCTGTTTGGGTTTTTTTGTTTGTTATTTTTGTTTGTTTGTTTGTTTGTTGGTTTTTTGGTTTTTGGTGACAGGGTTTCTCTGTATAGCCCTGACTGTCCTGGAACTCACTCTGTAGACCAGGCCTCAAACTCAGAAATCCACTTGCCTCTGCCTCCCAAGTGCTGGGATTAAAGGCATGTGGCACCAACGCCCGGCCCCTTCTGTTGGTTTTATTTGTGATAAAGTCTGTGATTGCTAATTGGTCTTTTCAACCATATTTTGGGAGCTTCCAGTTAACTATTTCTTCAATTCATTAGCAGAGCTACTCAACTTTTGGCATTATATTGTGACATCATCTCCAAAGTGTGAGTCTGGTTCTTCACCATAGGAGGCTCATGCAGCCCCCAGGCCACAGAGTGGATTGGCCTAGTTTAGTGCCTATTCCTTTGGTAACTTCTTTTTGTCTTACTACTATTTTCTGAATCTCGTGTGTGTGTGTGTGTGTGTGTGTGTGTGTGTGTGTGTGTGTGTGTGTGTGTTGTGTATGTGTGTGTGTGTGTTTCCCTGGAAGTTTTCTTTCTTTAATATTTTCTCTTTCTTCCTGACAGGATCATGTCTATTAATTAATACTTAAATTTATTCATCTCATTCTACTTCCTCAAGTCAGCTACTATTCTCATTTAGTTTTATTTTATGGGAATGAGTGTTTGCCTGTATGTATGTATGTATGTATGTATGTATGTATGTATGTATATATGTATGTGTGTGTGTGTGTGTATTTAAGTGTATCATGTGCCTTCAGTTCCCATGGAGGATCAAGGAGAACACTGAAGCCCTAAGTGAGACAAAAAGGTAGAAAAGAACTTTCAAGTCCTTTCTTTCACCTTTGTTCAGCCATTGACCAGTAACATTCCAAAAGAGTCTCCTTGGCTCAACTCTTACGTTAGGGCTTCTCTTGGAAGTCTGCGTTCCATACTGACAGCAGACTCTTCTTTGAAAGAGAAGTATTCCTCTACATGCTTGAAACTGATAGAAATAAAAAGAGACAAAGTGAACTAGCAGAGAGCACTCAGGCACCAGAAAATTTGAATCCAAAATAATCTGGCACACAGTTGCTTTTAAAACTGTGTAACTCATCCGGTGTTTCTTACCATCCTTTTAAGTCTATAATGTGAAGTGATAACTACTTTTTTGTTTACCCATTGAACAAGTGAGTAAAACTATTATGAGAATTAAATGGCATAGCACATGGGAAGGGCCTAATAGAGAGTTTAGTAAATAACTGTGCGGAGAGTGTATGAAAGTTACAAATCATCTTACTTTGGAGTTTATGAGAGACTTGGATCCCCAGCTTTGATGAAACAACTTAAATAATCCTTTTCTCTTGGACAATTTTTGCACAATAATGACATTGCAGCATGAAAATGACTCCTCCACCTTGGAGGGACTTGTTTTTCACTTTTCCTGATTCACAGGGTTCTCTGTCCATTTTTTACATGGCTGGTACATGAAGCCACGAGGGAAAGTGCACTCTTCCTATCAAGTATGTCCTTTGGCAGCAAGTCAGCAGCTTGACCTCATTATGATTTGGCACATAAGAACAACTGTTTCTGTGACTAAGCCATTCTCCCAGAAATCCTTCTCAAATGAGCTCTGTTGTCTAGCCATGTGCCATGCCTGGATCCACTCATACATATGACGAAGAATTGCTAGCAATGGTTTATCAATACAGAACTATCTTAGCTCACTACTGTAATTTTCATCTCATCTATAACTGACTTTCATTTAAAGCCATTAAACATATTGTCACAATTATTCTCAACTTTATCAAATTACATGATAATAATTTTCATTCTACACTATTATTAATATCTAAGGCTATGATAATGACAATGGTAGTAATAAATTTATAATAGATTCTAGCTTGCTTTGCTTGGGTATATTATTGCTTATAAAGTTATGTTACTACACTAAGCTTATTGTATAAATGTCCAATTACAGGTTGGTTTTCTCATTTTTTAGAAATAAATATTCTTTGGAAGGTTGTATCACCGTGTCACTATTGATTTGTAAAATATAAACATTTTCTTTTTCTCGAGTATCTATGTGTATGGTGTGTGTGTGTGAGAGAGAGTGTGTGTATGCATGTGTGTGTGCGTGTGTGATCACAGGTATGTGTGTGTACATCTGTGCAAAGGTTTTTGTACATAGGAAGGCCTGAGATCGACATAAATGCATTAATATAAGGTCTTTCAGGTGATCTCAGAGCTTGCTGATACAGCTAGTTTGGCTAGCTAGCTTATTTTGGAGTCACCTGTTTCTGCCTCTGAGTGTTGGAATTAGAGACACACAATGAACACTCATGGTTTTTTTTTTTTTTTTTTTGAAAGTACCAGGCTTTATTATCTTTTTATCAAAAAAAAAAAAAATCAGTAACAGACGACAGTGTGAATGGTACAGAAAAGGAGCAGGTACCAAGGCTAGAAAAGGACCCAGCCTGCTAGGACTCTGCACAGAGGTGGTGATGGGGGCCTTACAGCCACAGGGTATGCGGTTCAGAGAGCGTATGAGCTCCCCACCCCAACCCCCCACAGCCCAGGCCTGTAAGCCACTAGGTCTCTCCTCTGTAAGAGGGAAGAATCCCAGATGATAGGAGACCTTGGGGCCTCATCACCTTCCTCCTGGTCCCCTTCCCTTGCCCGGGGAGACAAGCAGAGCCGAGCAATGAACCTCGGTGCCCGGTGGATGGTGACTGAGCGTTTACATTGTGTGGCTATTGCAACCGAGGATGATTTCCAATCATATAGTCTGAAGTGAACTGATTTAGACAGCCACACGAGGTCACTGAATTGGATAGTGCATCTAGAAAGCCTGGAGAAAGCAGACCCAGGAGCTCCTCTGCTGAGCCCCCGGCAGAAGGCACAGTGGGGGTTCGAGTCAGGTCCCCTCAACTACTCCAGCTCATTCACAAGAAGGCACCAGGAACAGGGCAAGAGAAGAGGGCAAGAGCTTCCTCAGCCACAAGAAAACTCACGCAGCCATCCAGCCAACATGAGACCTGTAATATCATTCTATAGCCTAAAAAAATATATTTATCTATTCTTCTAGAACCAAGGAAGGATAATATATTACAAGAACACAAACACAAATATCTCACTACCCCCTACAATATATTCTGGAATCTGCTGGAACACTGTAGCTACTTCTTAAGATAAAGCAACTTCAGAAAGGGCCAGGGTCAAAAACAAGAGCACAGAGTAATAAAAAAAAGTGGGGGACAGTAGAGAAATGAAGATGAAGAAAAGCAGCCCTGTCTGAAGCTATAAATAGTAAAAAAAAAACAAAAAAAAATCATAAAAATCATAACTCCAACTCTTCTCTCATTTTCAAAAAACAAACAAAACATAAAAACCCAAGAAACACAAACTTAGCTGTTGCAATGGAAATGTTCTAGATAAAACATCTGTACATTTCCACACTCTTAGCCCAGGCACAGACGCTCGCATAAAGGAATGAACCGTTAAAAAACTTAAGTTTTACAAATCTTCTACAAATGCACTTCAGCATGAGCTTTCAGCACCTCACCCCACCCTCCCTGGATTTTAGGGGAAAAAAAGTTGAATTTCCAAAGTCACTGAGCCTAGGATGCCCCAAGGTACGCCACAGAGACTCTGCATCATGAACAAGCTCTTGTGGTGGACATACCTCAAGGTGCAGCAAGTTCTGGTTCCTTGCTCCAGCTCCTGACATATGGATAGGGTATAGAGCATGTGGAAGGGAGCCGGGATTCACACAGTAACCCCTTGCCTCTAGAATCAAGGCAGTAGTAGATGAGACATGTTGACTATAGGATCTAAACTGGTCCTATATTCTATTCTGCCGGAGCAACTGAGACACAGACACACAGACAGTCTCTCTCTCTCTCTCTCTCTCTCTCTCTCTCTCTCTCTCTCTCTCTCTCTCTCTCTCTCTCTCTCTCTCTCTCTCTCTCTCTCTCTCTCTCCCCCTCCCTCCCTCCCTCTCTCTGTCTCTCTCTCTCTGTCTCTCTCTCTCTCTGTCTCTCTCTCTGTCTCTCTGAGGCAGCACAGTAGAAGATCACATCTCTTCTGACACCAGAGAGGTGACTAGAGACGGAGATACTGACAGGTCAGTATTAAGGTGCCCGCTCTCTGCCAACGCCCACCGTCCACAACCCTCCACTCCTCTTCCCATAAGTCCAAGCAGCACTCGTGGGAGGAAGCTTCATGCGTAGAACTCTTTGGTGGGGGCTTTTTTTGTAGATAGGTTTCTTGCCCAAGTTGTAACTGCCTTCATCCTTCTTCTTCATGCGGTACACCAGCAGCAAGATCAGGAAAACAGCGAAGAGGATGCCTACCACGCCGCTCACGATCAGAGCCGCCAAGACCTCGGTTCTCTCAAAAATGTTGCTGCCCTGGGCAGTGCTGGGCATGGACACTTTGTTGGAGACATCATCTCCCACGTCGGAGGGGACCCTTTTGGGAATGACCTCATTCTCTTCCAGTTCCTTGGGCTCTGAGGGGGCACAGCTGCCAGGCTGGCCATTCTCGGGGATGTGGTTATCTAGGGGCACCAAGGGCTGAATCACTTCGGGGAAGGTCTTGGGCTCCTCCGCGCCATCCAGATCTCCGGAACCAGAGAGCTCAAAGTCATCAGAGTCCTGTTCGAGGCCCCCTGCATCTTCATCATCCGGGAGAGCTCCAGAGAAGTATCTGCCTTCCAGGAGGTCCTGCGGGTCTATGACCTCAGTCTCTCGAATCGATTCTCCAAGGACCACGGGGAAGCCTCCGAGGAGCAGGAACAGCAGCTGCACAAGCAGGCAGGCAGGCGCCATGGCTTCAACAGCACAAACCAGTCGAGCACTCATGTTGATTCTGGGGATCTGATCGCCAATCCTCATGCTTGCATGGATGTGCTTTAACCACAGAACCATCAACTATCATCCAAGCTCATTATTAACAATTTTAGATATTTGTTTTATATTATGTGTATGAGTGTTTTGCTTAAATGTGTGTCTGTGCTGTGTGTGTATTTGGTGCCCACAGAGCCAAAGAAGATGTCAAGTTTCTTAGAACTGGAGTTAGAAGTAGCTTAAAGGCACCCTGTGGGGTCTGAGAACTGAACCCAGATTCTCCGGAAGAGTAGCCAAGGATCTTTACTGCTATGCCATCTGTCTAGCTCTATCATTACTAGCATTTTACATACAAGGTATTTATTGAAAAACTAGTTATCTATACCACAGATTTGCATGGATAGTCATCTAGCATTCACTAACTACTACAGAAAATATCCAAGTGGATGATCCTGTGTGTATATACATATATATGTAAATATGTATATAAACATATATATGTATGTATGTATTTGTGTGTATATGTATAATAACAATTCATGAAAAATAAAAGTCATGAATTCAAAAGACAGCAAGGTACCATATATGAGAGGGTTACAGAGAGAAAAGGAAAGTGGGAAATGATATAATTACATTATAGTCTCAGGAGTAAAAGAAATATTTTTTTCAAAAAGAAAAAGTCCTAATTCAATGTCCGTTGTGTGTGGGAATGGTTACCCAACAGAAATAAACACATTTAAATATAATAAGAAGATAATTTTTCTTATGGATAAGAACATTTTCAATACTGTGAATGCAACTACAGAGGATCAAAGCAGATGTAATTCTGGCCCTAAAATAGTTTGCTGATACATGTGGCATGTTAGTAATAAATGTTGCCTTTCTGCATTTTAAACTGTGTATTCCTGACCCAGTGCTGAATACTAAACAATTTAAAGGAAGTAAGAATTACATTTCTTCATAGTTAGAGGACTTTGGCACACTGTCATCTAGCTCTGTTGCTCTTAGGTCTTGGGGAAGGCACAGGCAGCATGAAAAAACCTACACACATGAACATCCCACTCCACAAGGGGATTATCCCCGACTGTGCTAACAGAGGCCTCTCCCTGGGAGCAGAGCACACATCTTCCTGGGCATTTGGTGCCACCTGAAAGTTTAATTAAAACTTCTTTAGACTAAACAGCATTCTACTTGTGCCCACTGGCTTCCTGTCATGTTCCTAAAGTTAACCCAGTTTTCCATGGCTCCTTCCTATTTACGTGCACAGCCATTTCCCCCAGTAAACCCATTTTATTACCTTGTGCTGGTATTTCTATAGTAATTCACCCCAATTACAAGATCCTACAATTTTTCATTCTCCCTTATAAATAATGCCTTGTCTGGTAATTTCTTCCCTAAAGACAACAAATTACATGAATGAACAGCAATGAAAGCAAGGAAATAAGTTTCCCCAACACTACTTTCTCAGTATACTATAAAGCATATGGAATATAAGTGCTAATAACTATATTATAATGAAATAATGAAAATTAACAGTACACAAAATCACCCCTACTTTTTACTACTGACAAATAACAATACAGTAAAAAACAACAACAACCAAAACAAAAAACAACAAAACAAAAACAACAGCCAAAATAAAAACAACAACCACCACAAAGAGAAATGCTCAAATCATGTTCTCTTTGCCTTTTTCTGTCTTACTCATCCCGACTTACTGAATTCATATTTGTACTTTCACATCTATTACCCAGAAATACTTCAATGACTACAATCTACTCTCCTAGTCATAGAAGTTGTCCCTTACCTATTTGTATAGTCTTGAAAGCCTATAGTTCATTACATTTGAAATGTTTACATCAGTTTATGTGAACATTCAGGTGCATAAAGGTAAGTCTAACTGATTGACATATATCCCACTAGTTTTCAAGTTCTTTGTAGATAGGAATGCAATACATTTTAGCTATATGGGTCAAAAGGTCAACAAATTTAAGAAGAAATGTTTTATTATACGTCTTCACATATAATAAAATATACTGAATAAAATAATATTAAATTCTGTTGAAAAAAATAATAGTATAAACTTTCACACCACTATGGAGCACCCTGCATTTGATCGAGAAAACAACAACAGCATGTAGCTGGCCTGCTTACTCAGTCATCCCATAGCGAGTGAGAACTTCCAGCATATTTGCAAAGGAGAGAAGTCTTCTATCACTTCCTGAGCCCATGAATACTATAGGTTGTTATGCAATGGTGAATGAATGTCTACGTAACCGAAGTCACTTGATACCAGGCAAGATATCGGCATAATCAAGACTACAATCCTTGCCAAGTTCTTGGGCCCTTTCTAAGCTACTAACGATTAGATTATGAGTCAACACTAAGCCCTTCCACTCTGCCCCTATATTGCATTTTCATGCTAATGGTTTGGTATGGTTTTCTGCAGTGCATGGTCTAACTGCCGGTGTGACTGTAATTGCTTCTTTCTTAGAACTTGTCAATTCTACCACTATTCATTTCCCCATTTCAATGATCCTCTAACCCATTTTCTCTTATCTTATCTCCTCTAACTATAGCCTAAGGAAATATATTTTAAGTTTGGGAATATATTCATCAGAAGCATTCCCCATAACCTTTCTAATGGGCTTAAGCTCTTCGAATTAGAAATGATTCATTAGCTATGATAACTTTGGGTGTTGGTAGTACTCTTAACTTTAACTTTTGATTTTACCATTCAAAGGCTACAAAGCCTTGGAGGCCGTCAAAGAGCCAGGAGTCCTTTATTCCTCATTATTCTGCAAACTTTCAAGTCAATTTTTCATTTAGTTTCCTCTCTGTTTTGCTAACCAGAATTCCAAACTTGCCTATTTCTCATTTGTCACCCCACATCTTTCAGACACTATAAATGTATGTGATCAACGGCACGACCGTGCACCAGCCATTTGTCAAGTTAATAGTCCTTTTGCCTTGAAAGGAAATGGAAGTATTTCTTGTTCATTCTCCGTCCTCTTCAAAGGTGCCGTGAAAGGTGCTTGTTTCTTTTCTCTTGCCATTGTGTCTCCAGTGTGCTAAATCATTCCTTCAGATTTTTGTAATTTACAGTCTCGCAATGGGAAATAGTAAAAGTGGGTGTTTAATAACTTTCACCTGGTAATAACTTTTGACTTGTGCTTCCACTTATCTCTAACGTCTACTTTCAACTATTATTTCATTCCAGATGGTTTTAGGTCCACATCAGCATTTGGGCCATTTCATTGATGATAAATAGATGTGTAATAAAAATTACAAAAATTAAAACATAACATCAGAAAAAAAAACATAACTAACTGTGTGCCTTCGGAATTAACTGTTATTGCTTTTCATGATTGACAATTCCAGGCTAGATCACTCGACTTTCTAAAAATCTTGGAAGTATCAGATGAAATAGTGGCTAAAACACCACAGAAAAATGGTCTATAGCAATTTAGAATTATTCCAAATTCACTCAAATTATTTCCTACAGAAGTAAAGGTAATAAGAGATAGCTATTCCCAGGAACAAGAGACTACAGGAAAGGAGCAAAGCCAGTGTTGACAGGCAAAGCCATTATACCCCAGCCGTCAACTGTTTCCTAACAGTGAGCAATAGGATCCTAACTTCAGGAAAGGTATCAGTATTATAATGAGATAAAAAGAAGTCAAGAAAGTCAAACACAGCAGGAAGATTTGTATTATAAATAGGGCCACACTGCCCAGAGATGCCCACTGTTTGTGCTGGCTATCAGCTTCTACAGGTTTGATATTAAAATGCACAGGGTTGCTTTGAATGAAAAATTAGTGTAAGTATTGTCCTCTACTGCCACAATTATAATGACTGCACTTCACTGGTGTGGTTTCAGTTTCAGGTAGAAGTAACTGGATTGAAAAATAAGCATATGTGTGCATATTGCATACATCCACACATAGCATACTTCAGAACTGCCTACAAGGCATAGAACTATAATCATAGCATAGCATCCTTTTCATTTCTCCCTTTCTGTAGAACCTGTATGGCATTCTTCCTCTTTACATTCCTTCCAGTTGCTTGTACCAGCTTGGTTATTCTCTGATAAATTCATTCACCTCCACAATGAGATCAAAGAAATTCCTTTCTTCGTAGAGTTTGCTTTCTGCTCAAGGTCAACAAATAACCATAGGTGGAGAAGGAGAGAGGTTAGGAAAGTATATAAACACTATTCCTATTTAAAATTTGTATCAAGAAAGGGAACAGAGATAAACAGTTAGCTTATGGTCATGACAGCTGGAGTAAAAGGAGATGGGAAAGTGGTAGAAAAATAATAAAAGCATAATCCGAACCATAGCTTTAATTTGAATGGCAGCTTTAGATATGGTTTGGAAGATAAAAATTTCTTCGAGAATACTAGTAAAAGGAGGAAGCTAGTGATCCAGTCAAGATTTACTCCAAGTTTAGGACAGGGTGGCAATAGTGAACATTAAATTCACGGTATGCATTAAGCTGATATGTACCCTACAAAATGGCATGGAAATTGGAAGATAAAGTGATTAGTCCAATGTCAGGAGCCTATAAGTAGAAACTAAAACTAGCAAGTGATCTTCCTGGGATGAGTCCACCTTAGATTATAATTTATGACAGATTTGCTCTGGTAGGCAAGGCCCAGAAGAAATTCATTTTAGGAAAGATTTCTGCTATTAATATGTTTTTCCTGTTATTATTAAATATGTAACAATCACTAGGTATTGACGCACCCTTTTGAGCAGATTTCTGCAGACCTATGAAGATGTATTATCTTGTAGTGATACTATATAGACAAATAGGGAATGATTCTATAGAATTCCTGACTTGATTCAAATAATTCTAGGAAGAAAGTTTTTAGATATGGTCTTAGTTACTAGAAAGATGTAATCATGTCAGAATCAAGAATAGAATGTGCACAGTCCTCAGATTAGTAAGTAAAGTCTGCATAATAAGAAATACAATGAACTTTCATAATTACACTAAAAAGAGAAATACAGTTGGGACAGTTTTGTGCTCAAGGAAAAACATTTAGGTCCAAGGATAAAGTCACAGGTGTGCACTATGATAAAACAAGGCCATGTAAAAACTGTCACTTTGAAATTTTAATAAGTATTTTATAATGAAACACTGCTTTAAACTTAATATCAACATCCTTCTGTAATTCCCATTTTATGTAACATTTTATCTCTGAGGTAATTTTCTAAAGAACTTTTTGTCTAAGAAGGTATTTAAAAAAACAGAGAAAAGAAAGAAAGTTGTTGGTTGAATAGTTTGTCTTGGAAGATTTTCCCATCCATCCATCCATCCACACATCCATCCATCCATCCAGATGTATACGTTTGTGCGTAGGTATATGTGTATATGTGTAAACATTCATAAGTACTTGTGGAGTTGATTGTGACAGATGGTCAGGCCCAGCCAGAGTGTGGGTGTATGAATGTATATGTCTGTGCATATTTGACTATATACAGCATCTTAGTTCTTTTCCTTACCTTCCTCTCTGGTTCAAAGAGTTAAGCAGCTTATCCAGGAGGCTTCTGGCTGATTCACCAAGAATAAATAAACAAATAAAGGAGCAATAAATCTTTTCACTTAATCCCCTGCTGTTTTATGATGAGATGCTAAACAGTTTCTCACCTCAGAGGAACTCACAGCGGGTAGGTCAGCTACTGAATCAGAGTGACTTAGTCTTAAAACAGGCAAACATCTTATTATTATGCAGCAACCCTAAGTTTCTCATAAGACTAAGTCTCACCCTCACTGACACTCTTCCCCCTCTGCTGCCTCAGGAAGATCCAAACAAGAAAGAAGAACCACCTGGGCTGGTCCAGGCAGTCCACATTTGAATCTAACACTAGGAGAATGGAATGGAGTGCCATATAGCCTTCTAATTCAGATATTATGAGGATTAATCATCTAAGTAGAAACTTTGCTTACTATCTAATGCACACACACACACACACACACACCTATACTTTTCTATCTTTAACAAGTATAAAATTATCTTGTTTTGGTCTTAGTATCTTCCTCACCCTCCTTTCTGATGTGCTAAATGCACCTTGGTTGGTAATGAAATCCCATTTAGATTAAGATCCTTAAAACTGTCCAATCTGTGCATTTCTCATTTCAGCCCACTAAGACATGTGCCTTTTCCTTTCACGGACTCCTTACAAGTGTGCCTCCTCCTACTCACAAAGTAATTTAGGATTCCACATCCTGAATAAGAACTATGCTGAATGGGTTTCACTCAAACTAACACTATTAGTGTTGCCAAAGCTCTGGATATCTTGAGGACTTAGCATGTTCATTTATGACCTAAGTCACCAAAATGAAGAGGGGATGGGGCAGTTATACCATCAGTGACACAGAAAGAGTTGGCCCATTTTAGTGACAAGTTTAAAACTGGTCCTCCCAATACTGAGAATACCCTGGAGTTAAATAATGTCATCACCTCTTGTTGTCTAAAGTAAACTAGAGAGGGAATTTGGAACAATGACTCAGTAACCCAGTGCTCTCTCTGGCCCCTGAAGGCATGAACCCAAACATGCACAGATATGTATACAAGCAGAACAACCATAAACACAAAATTTTAAAAAATAAAATAAAAATTATCAAAAATGAAATAGGCCAGAGAATGTTTTCTGTAGCGCAAAAATCTTTTGACTCCAACTAGGAAAAAAAAATCACACAACTAAGAATTCATTTCCATGTATGGTCTCTGTTACAAATAAACAATTACAACAGGCACTTAGACGTGGTTTTTACTAAAAAGTATTAACTCTGAACCTGGGCCTTCAAGACTTCGAGATGGGAATAGGTGAGTGTTATCCTGCAGTTGTACTGGATTCCAGAAAGAGCAAAACTTCAAAGGTTATACCATCTTCCAGGCGAGGACAATTGTACCTGAGCAGAAGTGACCATTTCCTGCAATCCTACTTGTCATCTTCAGTGATAATAGAAATAAGGACCTTCTCTCCAGATCCTGTGAAAGGAACTGAAATAACACTCAATATGATATACCTTAACTATGGTAGCTTAATTATGCCCATTGTCCAGTTCCTTTCTGGTGCAACAGACACCTCATATTGGTACCCTAAAGGCAAACCTGGGGCCACTAGACACCTAAATTCTTCCCAATGTACCCACATCAATTATATCACTTCTCTGTTTTTCATCATAGTTCATCTTTTACATGATATATTGAGGCCAATAGCAGAATTTAGTTGTCGGGCCTTCGAGAGGATTTTACCGTAAATTCTAGTTATATTTCCCTCCAAATAGTTTAGTTGCATACTAAGTCATTTACTCAAAACAGTAAAACATTAAGAAACCTTTGTCTTACAATGGAGGAGTAAGAAGAAGGACTGCAGGAGCTGAAGAGGTTTGCAACCCCATAGGAAGAACAACTAGAGCCCCCAGAGCTCCCAGGGACTAAACCGCAAACCAAAGAACACACATGGAGGGACCCATGGCTCCAGCTGCATATGTAGCAGAGGATGGCCTTATCTGGCATCAATGAGAGGGGAGGCCCTTGGTCCTGTGAAGGCTTTATGCCCCAGGATAAGGGAATGCTAGGGCACTGAGGTGGGAGTGAGTGGGTGAGGTAGCTCCCTCATAGAGGTAGGGGGAAGGGAAAAAGGATGGGGACTTGTGGAGGGAAAACCGGGAAGGGAAATAACATTTGAAATGTAAATAAATAAAAATAACCAATAAAAACTTATAAAAGAAACCTTTGTCTCCTGGTGATAGAACAAATGATACAGAAAAGAACTCTGATGTGGTATTAGCTGGTAGAAGGCAGAGTTCCATTCTCAGAAACTTATCATGATTTTGGCAGAACTGAAGGTTCATCAATCAACACCTTACAAAAATACAGACAGGACTTTGTAGAAGAACATGGTTCATTTACTGATGTGACCAGAACTGGGAATGAGGGGATTTCTCAGTCTTTCTCCTCTTTATCCATAACCATCTACAGTTAAAGAAAAGAGAAACCAGAACCCAGGAAGCAAATATACTAGATTCATCTGTAAGCCAAGAAATTGGAAATAAGTCCTTCCTCTGGCACCAGGATCCTATTGTTGGCCTGGCTCTCATCCCCTGAATGGCATTTCCTGTAGAAATTCTAATCTGTAGGTTGCACATTACAGTGACACTAAGCTTTTTTAGAAAATTGAATGTAGAAGTCTCAAAAACTTTCAAATTTACAGTCTTGGCAGTAACATGGCAGTTGTTGTTCACAGAATATTAATTCAGAATACATCAGAGCTAGTTTTATACTCCATGGATCAACTTGCCACCATCTCTTCAACAAAGCAGCAGCTGTTTGGGTTTTAAATATTCACATTCAGGAGCTGGGAGTAATAGTAGACACACTTACGCAAGCGTAAAATCATGTATATATAAACACAGATTGATGGGACCATTGTGGTGGCATGAACCTTCATCACTAAACCACTTCTAGCAATTATTTAACTCTTTCTCAGCTAGCTTCTTGTTCTTGCAGATGTCAGGGAAATATAATTTAAATAAGACCTTTTTCCCAAACCAGACTTCATAAGATGAAAGGGAGAAGAAACAAGCTTATAATCAGTCAGGTTTTTGTCATTCACATTATATTCAGTCTACTAAGAGTGTGCAAACCCCTTACCACAAAACAAAACAAAATAAAACAAATAACTCAAAATCTATTTTACATAAACAAGCAATAAACCCATTATTATAAATTCTAGAGATAAACTACACTCCTCAGGTATGCTGACTAGACAGTGCAATCTGTCATGTGTAGCTCATCCTAGTCCATTTTAGCTTTGCTTGGTAATTTGCTGACCATCTGTTAGCTAATTGGCTTTGTCCAGAAGAAAAGTAGCTTCCTACTCAATTTATTACAAATGTAGTTCTGAAAGTGAGAGCAAGCCGCTTGACAGTGGTAGGCTGCTGCCCTCTCATAGACATGGAGAAGAGGGAGCTCTCTTCTCTGCTGTCTGCATTCCAAAGAGACAGTTTGGGTCTTTGATGTAAAATTTGTGCCAGAAAGCTGTCAATCAATAGTCTTATATAGCTTTTAACAGTCACAGGTACCTCAAAGAAACAGAGAAAAAAATGTGTTTCCAACTAAATGAGGTAAAGAAGGGATCTAAGTGGGAAGGGGTGTTTCATTTTCTGATGAGACAACTATTTAGTGTTTTCTTACAAAACCACATACAAAGGTATTCGATGCATCTTTGCTATTGGCTATAATTTTTAGCTATACTTATTGACCTGATTAAAAGGATGAGAAATACACAGGCTGATAAAAGAGATTAGGAAAAAATTGCCTGTTGAACAAAGTATAGAAAGTTCATGTTATTCCAAGAAGGCATAGATAGCTAATGTACAATGCGATGATGGAGAACAATATTTTCCAGTTGTGGGAGCAACAGGAATTTCTCACTTGCCTTGAATATGACCCTATACACATTGCTAACCTCATTGGCTATTCACCTGTGAAGCACTTAATCATGTGCTTTATGTAATATGTTAGTGTTTCATATGGCACAACTCTTAAGTAACATGAAAATGATAGGTTATTACTCTGCCAGTGAAATGAGCTAATTCAAGCCAGATTAGAATATAATTAAAGGCAGGGTTTTGTTTGTTTGTTTGTTTGTTTAGGAACCTGCTCTGAAACAGGCAAGTGGGCAGGCAGGCTAGTTTCCTGGCATCAAACAAGGAAAACCAGGGAAGTTGCCATGGGAACAAAGGGTAGAAACAGAGAAAGAGAGAAAAGGCTCTTGCACAGAAGAAGATAAGGAGAAGATCAAAAGGGGAGGGAGGAGGAGAGAGCACATATAAAATGTCTGGGAGGAGTCTCTGGGGAATGGGTAGTCCAGCTCCTGGGCTGGAAACTTCAGGGTTGAGGGTAGAGTATACCAGATAGGGACTGAGGATTGCTGGAAGAACCCGGATGCCAGGTCTGCTTTGGTGTATCTAAAGTATGAACCTCAGTCCCTTGATCCAGGGTCTGAGAACAAACAGAAAAGAAACATGTTTTTATTAAAATTGCATGGTGCTATTTATTGTGTTACCTATCAAAATGTTAATGAATTAAGTTATGGAGAAACAGGTATATCTGAATCAATGAAATATATTAATAACTCATGATGAAATTTTAGTAACTAGTGTAAAGTATAAAGGGTATGACTGAATATCTCATATCTAATAGATGTTCAACATGTTATCAGTTATTCTTGATAATAGCAAAATATATTGATATTTCTTATTGCAACAATAATATTTTAAGATGCCAACATATTTGGGAACAGAAAAATTTTCACCAATGATCTTCAGAGTACATTCAATGAGAACAATTGTTTCACCCCTGAATTTTATCAGATGCTTCCCTTCACCTCAAAGGTTAAGAGTGCCGAAGTGCAAATTTCTGGTTTCTTTGGAAACTCAGCTGTGTCCTGTGATGTTTTTTTCTGAAAGCTATCTTATGAGAGGATGTTTTGCTGAAACAGACACATTAGAGTACGCTTTGCTGCAGTAGACACTTGAGAGGGCTCATGATTTTTGGAAAGAGGATAAATGGAACTCCACAGTGATCTTCACTGGCCTTTGCTGGCCTTTGCTGACTATGCAACACTGCTGGCTGTGCAACACTTTGCTGGTCTCACTTCTTTGCTGGTCTTCACTGGTCTTTGCTGGTCTTATCTGGTCTTCACTTTGTAGAGAGAAACGAGCCAAAGAAATTCTCATGGTATTCCAGTTGATTCATGCTGCTTCTGTTGATTCATACTGATTGGGCAAAGCCTTGTGGTTTCTGCTGGATTGAGGCACTGCTACTGATTCTTGTTTGGCATTTGCTATTGGACTGGACTACTTAGCAGTCCTGAGAACAAAGTGGAATCACCCCAAAGAACTATATCTAAACAGGCCCATAAACCCTTTTCCTATTAACCTTTTTCCTCCTCAACCTCTAGATGGTAGGTTAGAATGGAAGTTGAAGCATTCAAGAACCCTACATAAAATAGGCTTAGAAAAAAATCTAAGCCTACAGAGCACCCCACATGTATCAAATACACGGAATTTGTAAAGGTTCAGAGATAAGTGAGCATCTACTGAGCATACTCTTTAATGATAAAGTGACTGAGTTGTTATTCTTTGGGGCTACCACTCAAAACATTTCAAAGAGGGCACTGGAAAGATGTCCCAGTGGTTTAAAGCACTTCCTGATCTTCCCAATGACTCATGCTTAGTTCTCATGTCAGGCAGCTCATAATCACTTGCAACTACAGTCCAAGCGATCTGATACTCTCTTCCTGCTTTTGTGGGTGTAAAAATAATTCTCACCCATCCCTTCCTGACTACTTGTTATTGATACTTTCATGCATGCATATGTATTTTGATCAAATCCATACCCTATTCTCTTTCCTACAATCCTTCCCCTATTCTCACCACTTTTCTATCCTAACTTTACAAGTTAAAAACAAACAAACAAGCTTCCAGTCCCACAACACCCAGAGGAAGCTCCACTTCCAGACACTCTAACATACCCAGGATCAGAGGAAAGGAGGACACAAAATCTGTCCCAATACCAGGAGTAACTGGAACCAGCAGAACCTAGGCACACAGGAACTCTGCCAGCCCAGTGGCTCGGATTGCTTCCAGTCTGTCTGGGCTGGCCAGTGCCCTGAGCAGACCTTGAGTGCAAACTCTGCAGCCAATCCCAAAACACCCAGAAGAAGCTCCACTCCTAGGTGCTCGAACAAGCCCAGGGTCACGTGATCCCGGAATCACAGGATCACAGAGACAGCTTCATTCTGAGGAGTTCTGACACAACCAGGATCACAGGAAGGACAGGCTCCAGTCAGATTTAGCAAGGGCAGATAGCACTAGAGATAACCAGATGGTGAGGGGCAAGTATAAGAATATAAGCAACACAAACCAAGGTTCCTTGCCATCAACAGAACCCAATACTCCCACCATAGCAAGTCCTGGCTGGACACACCATTACACTGGAAAAGCAAGATTCAAATATAAAATCACTTCTCATGGTGATAATATAGGACTTTAAGAAAGACATAAATAGCACCCTCA
The DNA here is from genome assembly GCF_008632895.1 of Mastomys coucha. Taxonomy (NCBI): domain Eukaryota; kingdom Metazoa; phylum Chordata; class Mammalia; order Rodentia; family Muridae; genus Mastomys; species Mastomys coucha. The sequence goes on from NW_022196900.1 coordinate 13,593,514, forward strand.
AAGAAATGCAGAACACTTAGAAACTCTTAAAGAGGAAACACAAAAATCCCTTAAAGAACTACAGGAAAACACAATCAAACAGGTGAAGGAAATGAGCAAAACCATCCAGAATATAAAAATGGAAATAGAAACAATAAAGAAATCAGAAAGAGAGACAACCCTGGAGAAGCAAAACCTAGGAAAGAAATCAGGACTCATAGATGCAAGCATCACCAACAGAATACAAGAAATAGAAGAGAGAAT
>NW_022196900.1:13594181-13604646 GCF_008632895.1 Mastomys coucha
TGTCATACAGACCCTACAAGAACACAAATGCCAGCCCAGACTATTATACCCAGAAAAACTCTCAATTACCATAGATGGAGAAAACGCGAAATTCCATGAGAAAACAAAATTTACACAATATCTTTCTACAAATCCAGCCCTACAAAGGATAATAGATGGAAAACATCAACATAAGGAGCAAAACTACACCCTAGAAGAAGCAAGAAAGTAATCTTTCAACAAATCCACACAAACCTAATTTCACCTCTTACAACAAAAACAACAGGAAGTGACAATTTCTTAATATCTTAATATGAAAATTAATATCAACAACATATTCTAATCAGTTGAAATCCAAAAACATGAGGAATTAGAAATTTGTTGATTGTCATCCTATGGTCTCTCTAATTTGGTAATTGGAGAAATAGGTCCAATATTATACAATCCATATACACTTTCAGCTTGTTTGTTCATGACAGTGTCTTGCTGTGTACAATATAATGGTCTTGAGATCTTGCTTCTCCTATCTTAGCCTCTCTATTAGTAGTATTGTTTATTTCATGTTTTTACAGTATACTATGGTTTTTCAGAACAGCTTACATATTTTAAAAGTATTTATATACCCAAAAGTAATGTAGACAATTAAATTGGGAGGGGGCTTGTAAGAGAACAACAAAGTGTGAGACTGAATGCTTTGCTTGACATTTGTAACCCTTGTATCAAGTTACCACAGTAAGAGCCAAGATCTTAAGGTCTACTAAATACAAAACAAACAAACAAACAAAAACACTTTATATATTTATGTTCATTTCAGAAAATATTAGTAGTGACATATTATTTTGAAATATACAGTTAATACATTTGGAGTTATTTAAAATTTACATTGAGAAAAACATTTGTATTTTCAGTATTGCTGTAGACAAGCATCTATATAAGACTATTAAATTGCTTGTTGTTTTATATCAAACAACTTTTATAATACTCATTTTTATTGTTATAATATTTTATAAATTTTAAAGAATATGACAAAAAAGATATTGTAGGTATTGAAAGAGGGGTCTCTGGGAGGAGTTGGGGTACAAAAGGAAAACAAGAATGTTTAATTCTATTTACTTAAAATATGTTTTTAAATGTTAGCAAATTCAGATAAATTGAAATCATGTAACTTTTCTCATCATATTGCAATAGAACTTAAAAAAAAGACAAACAAACAGGCAACTAAACCGATAAGTAAACCTCCTAAGGACTTCATGCTGTCATGGAACATTTCTCTGCTTGTTGTCTTCTTGGTCTTCAAATCCTTCCAAATCTATGTGTTGTGTGAGGGGGGCTTTCATGCCCTCACTGGGAAGTATCATTGGCACTCACGATAATAGTGTTTAATCCTTTTCAAGCAGTGCTGCTGGAGCAGGTTCATGATTTAATCACCACCTTGGAAAGAACATAGAATCTGGAAATGCAGATTATTAGTAAAAGATGCTTTTGTCAGTGGCTCTGATGTAGCAAATCTTAGGGAACAATTTGAACTTCAGAAAGGCGCACTCTTAGTACTGAGCTAGGGGACTTTTCGTTCTTTGTTTTTGTTTTTGTTTTGTTTGGTCAGAGAACAAGAACAATGCTAGCCTGACTAGCACTGGCTGACTTGATTCTCTTGCTAAAGCTGATTTGCTGTTCAAGGTGATGATTAATTTCCAGTATCCATATTTGTCTTCAACCTTCTGATACAATTTAATAAAAAAATTATTAATAAGTAGATGTGCACTCTGAGGATTTAAAGTAAAACTGACTGGTTTTATATAAAAATTTAGATTTGTGATTTTTTTTGTAAGTTTATATTTTAAGATAAATAATAAAATAATTGATCCTTTCTTTGTAACCACAAATTGAAGCCTACCAGTAAAGAGAAACTGGCCAAGAAAATTGCCTTGCTTGCTTATACTTTGTTAATCTATAACATGTTGCTTAGTTACGAATGTATGTGGGTTCTTGGAAATGACTTGCTTTTCCTTCACTTTTAATACATATGCTATTTTTCTTACCAGCCCCCCAAAAGCCACTTGCCACCCCCAAAGAGTTTCTCTCTGGCAACAGGAGTACTTCACCAGCCCCAGAGAATCAAGTTTTGTTTTTTCCTGAAATAAAAGTCTGCTGAGTGATTAATCATCAAATCTCCATCCTACCTCAGTTTATCCTGACTTGTCGAAGCTGGTCTTCAACAAGATGCAGTAATCTATGGATATAAGAACATTTGGGACAGCTTAATACTATTTGCAGAATATTAAGATACTGGAGTTATTTACTCAGTTTTTTTTTTTTTGGCCCAGTTAATGATGCTAGGTATGGTTTCCTTCTATGTAGCAGACTTTAATTTTAATCCTGAAGTGATTAGTTACATCCATGTTATTTTGTGTCACTTTTGTAGTGACACAAACAATATACTAAGCATATACTGCCAGGCTAGTCATTATTGTAACTGACAGGGTTCACACCTAGGTAAGATTATTGAATACTTTTCTTTCTCAGTATCATAAATAGAACATTCCAACCATACCTTAAAAATTAACCAGTATAGATGAAGCTTCCAGGCTGCCACTAAACTTGACTTTTCCATATCCCGTGACTCCAAAGTGTAGTGTCTTCAGCAATATGATCTTATCATTTTATCATCAAGTCATCTGGGAAGACCAATAACAATAGCTACAGACTATAATTTGGTGTAAATTCATGACTGTTTACAACCATTATTATAAGCAAAGGTAATTGTTCATTAATTACTGTATTATAGAAATTTTTTAACTAAAGTTAGTTGTACTAACATCTCATTTTCATATATTCTGTAATCTAGAGCCTGCTATAATTTATGTAATCTTTTTTCTTAATTAACATTATCTCAGTTGTACCTATACCCTCCCATGTTCTTCTCATTTTATTGTATTCTTTTCCTTTAGTGCTATTTTCCTTTTCTTTTAGCATCTCACAGCATTTTTGTAGAGAAAAGGTTTTACTCTGGGTGCCCTTTAGAGTGAGCTATATTGATATTTTATAGAGAAGTTAATTCCCCACAAAGTTTTCTTGTGGGACAAGGGATTACATGACACATCACAGAAAGAAAACATGCGTACACATGAATGGTGATCGTTTGGGCTTGAGAGAAGACCCAGAATTTTAGTCAAATGTACCAATCTTAGAAGCTCTTAGAGATAGAACCTGTAACCATTTACATTAGTAGTTAAAACTTCCATCCTGAACATTGTAACTCAAGTCCAAACTCTGTCATCTGTAAGGTCCTTAAATATGTAAAACTCTAGGATCTACATTTAAAGTATTTTTAATTGCTTCTCCTAATATAATTGGAAGAAAATATTAGAATTGAAATAAAATGTCAAATCTTACCTTAGCTAAAGAAAAAAATAATATTTTCCTCTGAATTTAGGTAGAATAAACCCTTGAATGGTTTACAAAATCCTTTTTAATCTTTTCAAAATCTATAATGATCTCACAAATATTTAGATGATGCTTGAGAAATAAGATGTTAGCATTTTATCCTATGGTAATATCAAATATTGACCAATGATTTTATGGTAATTTTAACTGTTAAAAATGAACTAGTAAAAGAGAAATTCTACTTGTACCTGTCCAACACTGGTGTCTTTACCTGCAATATATTGCTTAAATAATTCCTACTCTCAGTTACCATCTCAACTGTTATATGTAAAAATTAAAATATTAATTCATGAAATCATAGTTAATTGGTAGGTTTAAAATGTTCTTTTAAAGAGAGCCTCTCATCCTATTTTACAATTTCTAAAATTAAGGGTAGACTAACACTTTCCCTCTATCCTTACACCAAATGACATGCTCACAGGTTCTAGATGTTTGTTCCCTTGAATAAGCAATGCAATAGTGACAAGTCTCCTAAAGAGGAGAATGGATGTGCATAGGAGAAGACAAGCATAGGTACAGAAATAGAGTGCTCTAAACTGTAATTACAGGTCACTGTTCTGGGGTAGTTAGAGGCTCTCCTAGTGTGATGTTAAGGTTTTTTAAAATCATACAAAGTTGCAGATGCTATCTCTCAATATTCTGCTTCAAAGTACATGCAGTGACTGTTAGCTACAGAAGATGAACTTTTCCCTCCTAGAATTAATGAAATTGCCTAATTAAATCTCAGAATGCTAGCTGCATGTAGGATTAAAATCTATTACTGTAAAAGCTTTGAATCTCTGGAAGTAGAAATGAACTCGAAGCTCTTCATAGAGGCAGATTCCCTTCAACTAGCTCCAGTTGTCTTTATTGTAACTACTGGTTTCAATCTGTCCCATTTTTTTTTTTTTGCATTAACTTCCATGAATGGTTAGGCACAGAGTTAACTATAGTCCTTTAAAAATCAATAATGTGCTTACCAATCTTTAGTCAGGTACATTCTTGCTCAGTAAGGAAAACTATTATTTACCTGGGGATATGTATGGTGGAAACAAATGGTCATAATAATTGGAACTGTTGCCCCTTAACTTATCTGGAAGAATTCCTTTTTGTCATATTGTGGACATTTCTCTCAGTCAGCCTATACTTTTATTCTTTAGTCACCTGACAAATGCAATGGATCACTAAATCTCAGGTATTGTACCTTCTAAAATCGTTAGTATCTTGACTTCCCCTCCATCCACAGCTAAAACTTTCAGGACATTACCATCCATTATCTGACCCCCACAGCTGTCTTTTAACTGCTTTGCTCATTGTCCAGTGTGTTTCTATACAACTGCCTGAATCCACCTTTTCCACATGACTCCTTCAATTAAATCTCTTCCTTTCTGTACTATAGCCTGGATCAAATCCAAATCTCTTTGCATGTCATACAGAGCTGGGCCTTATCTAGCCTCTGTCTACCTTCCAACCTCATCTTCCTTGTAAATAATACACCCTTTACCTTTTGTCAGGAGATATGAGCTCTGGGCCATTCAAAACTTTTCTCTGTCTCCAAGCATCTTTATTCTGATAACCTGTCTCATGATCTTCTCTCTTGCAAGCATATTCACTCTAGTTTAGGCATCATCTTTATTCTTCTTCCTTGAATCATCTCAGAGTTACCTTCCTGTAGAAAATCTTTCCAGACACAGAGTATCTAATGAGAGTGTCTCATTGTGACTACAGACACATTAGTTTGTCTGTGTTACAAGGAACCTAGGAAGCAATGGAACAACAGACAAAGAGAATGACTCACAGAGACTGTGACAGGATGCACCAGTCCTGCCCAAGTTCAGTCCCGATGGAGTTCCAGCACGGGGACAGGGACTAAGAAGCTATCAACCCCGATGGAGTCCCAGCACTGGGACAGGAACTAAAAAGCTATTTGCCATTGACACTTGGTAGCAAAGGGAAAATCAGGTTTTTTTCCCAATGAAGTGTTGCTGAGTATATCAACTACACTCCAGGGCAGGTCCTAAGCCTAGGAGTAGCTGGCAACACAGAATGACTCATGATTCGTTTGGTTTGGTTTGGTTTGGTTTGGTTTGGTTTGGTTTGGTTTGGTTTGGTTTGGTTTGGTTTGGTTTGGTTTCTTCTGTGTAGGCTTTTTATTTGTTGTATTATTTTTGTGTGTATTACTTACTGCACTTTTGTTTGTTTTTTGAAAAGAGAAAGAACGTGAAATTGGTTGTGTAGGTGGCAATGACTTGGGAGGAATTGGGGGCATACGTGCCAAAATGTATTTTAAAAAATGTCTATCTTTCATGTGCTAGACATACTGACCTTGGTAATGGATCCAAAAATCAGGGAGAGAAGTATCCAATTCCCTGTCCCCTTTTACTTTTCATTCTTCTTTTTATGGTAGGAACTGGCTATCCAGATGTAAAAAGTGATGAATTTAAATAAATAGTATCATTATTTAATTGTAAAAATAAATAAATAAGAAAATAGGTCAGCTGGGTCTCGCTGTGAGGTCTGCTACATCCCCTCTGTTCCATCTTCTGGTCCACATCTCTACCTACCATCCAGGGGCTGCACTCCATTCCCTAGGCCACAGCTCTGCCTGCATCCCTGGGGGCCCACTGTCATCTGGGACAATGAGGTAAGATTCCCCTGCCTCAGCCCCAGTCTCCTGCCTGCTGGGTCTCCCAGCATGCCTAGCAGCCAGCACTGAGGTCTTCTCTGTTCCCTCTGTGCTTCAACTTCTGGTCCACACCTCGACCTGCAATCTCGAAGGCCTGCACCCAGCTCCCCTACTGTAGCAATCCCTGCATATCTTAACACACCTAAAGCACAAGAAAAGGGCCTAAAATTTAAGCTTATGAAGATGATAGAAGACTTTAAAGAGGAAACAAATAAAACCCTTACAGAAATACAGAAAAATACAATCGAACAGGTAGAGACCTTTAAAGATGTTTGGGCAAAAAGGTATACTGTGAGACGCTCCATAATACTCTCTAGCTTCCATGACACGATGATTTATTGATTTGTTTATTTTTACTTATTTCCTTTCCTTTTTTTCTTTAAATTTAGTTTTAGTTTTCAGTGGGGAGTTGCAAGGGCAGAGGGCAGATATCCAGGGATGGGAAAATAAGTGGGATTCATGTGCGTGATGAGAAATTAGCAAAGAACCTTTAGCAAATAACTTTTTATTAAAAGTTATTTCAATAAAACACCACTAAATTCTCACCTCCAGATGGTCAATATCACGCATCCCAGGACAGTAAAGGTTTCACTTTAGGAGTTCTAGTAACTTGTTAATCACAGCTGAATTTTTGGCCCCAGAACACCAGAACTACAGAATCTTAATTCAAAATAACAAACAGCCCTGATAGAAGTTTTAGTCTTCCCTCCGAAATGTCACAATCCAGGCCTCTATCTTTGGCACTGCTTTCAACAGTCTTGTAGTCCAGGCTCCTTCAGAATATCCCACTGAGCTCTCAACACTCAGTGGCTTTTCTAGCCCAACGTTCTAAAGTCCTTCCACAATCCTTCCAAAAGGGAGGTGGGATGTGGTGGTTTGAGTAAAAATGGCCCCCGGAGGTCCATAGGGAATGTGCCCCTTTTGGAGTGGGTGTGACCTTGTTGAAGGAAGTGTGTTCTGTGTCAGGCTTTAAGCTCTCAGATAGTCAAGTCCAGACTCAGTGGTTGGAAGGAAGGAAGGAAAGAAGGAAGAAGGAAAGAAGAAAGTAAAATGTCTCACAAATCAGAAGTGCTTTAAAAAGTGCTACCACTCACATATAGCCTTTCTTCCAATATAGTTATCATACTCATTATAGACATTCTTATTAATTTCTAACCTGCAATATATATATATATATATATATATATATATATATATATATATATATATATATACAAGTATTTTATCTTTTCTTGTTTTCAGAGTCGTGTACTTGGTGGTTCTGGTCCATTCATTTTCCCAATAAAGACTCAGACTTCCCCCACAACCTTCTAGCTGTGTTTAAGCAGTAGCTTTCACCACTGCTGAGTTAAAACACAGGGGTATCTAAGATGCAGATATGAGTTGCTTTTTAATCTATTCCATTGACCTCTGTTTACAAGCTCCAGCTTCTCCATTTGTGTGTGTGTGTGTGTGTATGTGTGTGTGTGTGCACGTGCATTTCACTCATAAGTCCTTTAGTTACATGTCATTCCCAATGCATGGTTAAATTTAAGTGATAGGCTTCTGCACTGAATGTGAAAGGTCTCTGACATGATAGGTTCTGCCTGCTTTATATCTGCAGTTAACTGAGATGAAAAGTCAAAAGGAAGCTCAGCTTTCCAGGACCCCGTGCTGGTGGGTTTGCATTTCCCTCTTCCTTTCCAAGCTTCACCTCTGCTTTCTCTGCCATGCTCTTCCCTTGAGAGATTGAAGGTCATGGATTCCATGTTCCTTATTTCCTACCCAAAGCTTCCAGCTGTGCTGGGATCCTGGAGGCTCCGCAGGCCTTCTGAGGGAGGAAGAGAGCTGCTACAGCGTCTCTTCTTTCTCCTTTTCGGGTTTTCTTTCCTCCTTCTCATGTGAGTTTCCAGAGAGAGGCTGGGCCTGCAGCTCACTCCCCTGTAGGTTCACCTCTCACTAGGTAGGATAACTCGTTCTCTCCACCCGCCCATTTGATTTTAAGTGTGATTGTTGGTTTCCTCTCCTTCTTTTGTGTGGGTGTCTCCTTCATTAAATTCTTACTTGAAATATTGGGAGAGGAATTCTCTTTTCTGTGGGGAAATTAACTGAAGGAGACATGATGTCTTCATAGTTGATGTTTTCAAAAATCTCTGTTATACAAAACTGTATTAGGTGAGAGTCAAACTAGAAACAAATAATAAAACACCTCACTCAAGAGACCTAAGTGAGAACTGCAGGTGTAGACCGTGATATAGCATTTGCTGAAATGCATGACTCCCTGGAGTCACTTCTTAACATTGTGAGAATTAAAACCTAAAGATTAGAAGGACTTAAATTAATTAAAGTTTATTAATTTTGCATAACAAGAAATCTTAAGGTAGATGGCCACCGATTAATTTTGGACTTTACTGTGTAGGAACTGGCATTTCCTTGGCTCACCTAGCCTGTATTTCAGGATCATCGAGTGACTGTTTTTAGCTCCAATCATTTCATTTAATCGGAAAAAGGACACATGCTGTGTGGGTCCTAAGTGAGAACTTAATTTCCCAGAGGCTGCTCTTGGCTACTTGATATGCACCATCTTTGCCCTTTTGGTTGAATTGTGTTCTTCAACAAATGTTGTGGGGCCTGAAGAGACGGCTCAATGGTTAGGAGCACTGGCTGCTTGGCCAGAGGACGCAGCTCCAATTCCCAGCACCTACGTGGCAGCCATCTCTAACTTCACATTCAGGGGATCAGATGCTCTCTTCTGGCCTCTAAAGTTACTACATACAGTCACTACACAGATATACAAAACACACAAAAAATGAAATTTAAATGTTTGTGAATATAACAATAAGTAATGAAAACAGAAGGGTGGGAAATCGTGCTACTCAAGGGGAAAGGTCACATAATCACATAATCGAGATGGGAAGAGTAGAGTTTACATGTAAGTGGTGAAAATGGCTGTGCTAAGGAGGCCTGCTGTGCCCCTGCATCACTGAGATCAAGAGACCTGAAAAGTACTTTTTCTATCCTTTTCAGCATTTAGTTTTTCATAGCAAGCACTACATACTGAATTTTATTCTTGGCATTTGACCAAAGTCTCTTGGCACGCTAAAGTTTGGAACTAAAAAAATAAAATTAAATCAAATAAAGTGGGAACCATGTTACCATTGCGTCATTGAAGGCAAATTTCCTCTTACTCAAACTTTTACATCCTCAGAAATAACCTATTATTTGATGATAGAAAAGATACATGAGGCTTGGCTGAAATCAAGTCTTACCGATGAGATAGAGTATGTCTCCTTTAGCCACTCTGGTGTCTTGAGATCATACTGCTAGCACTTAAAGGTTTTGATCAGGTTAATTTTCTCTAACAGTTAAAGAATTAAAAGTCAGGGAAAAAAACTCCAGTCCAACAGGTAAGAGCAGGGAAAATTTCAGACACAGCAGGCAGAACACAGGTTTTTATTAGGAGTAAGGAAATACACACACATCACATCACAAACATACACACACACACACACACACACACACACAGCAAGGCACACACACAGCACACATGCACACACACTTCATACAAAGAGCAAGGCATACACATAGAAAGGCCCTCCGAAGGACAGAATGAGTAGCTGGAACCCCAAATATGACCATCTTTGAGGGCTATGTTTTATGGATCTTTGAGGGGTCTTCCTTCACTAACTTATGTTTAGTTAGTTTGAACAAAGACAGAGGCTGTGGGCCCGAAAGTTTTCGGTAAATCAGTCCTGATCCAGCCCTTGAATTTGTTGCACTGATCCACAGGAAGGGAAACCTTGATGACTGGACAAACAATGGGCCTTTATGCCTTTGTCTACAGCGAAGAGCTCGTGATCTATACTATCTGTTTATAGCCCATCTTTCTATCTGTCTGCCTGCCAGGGATCTGTCTAACTCTTGGTCTCTCAATATTTTCATTATACATTTCTAGATAGAAATAATAAGAACTTTGGTCCTGATATTACAGCATAAATATAGTTCTTTACACATCAGCATCCATTGCATTGAGAATATCTTCCGCACAAACCAATTGAAATTCCAATTCATTGGCTGGTCCCTTTTTGGCCAAAACCTAGTACCAGGCACTGAGGTCTGAAGGGTAAGTAAGGTTGGAGAGGAGCCCTTTTTGCAAGAACGGAATGCCAAAATCCACCTGCTGCTCACACCACAGTCCCCGCAGCAGCCTCTCAGCTTTCACAGATACTGACAGCTTGCTCTTAGAGACACTCTGTGAGTTTCTAGCTAACATACTTGAGTTCTCTCACCTGACCTTGAAAAGAGAGCCGATGTCAAAGTAGTATTGGTGATCATGCATGCCGCTTGCACTGTTTCCCGCCTCCTGCATGGGAATCAAAGAGCCTGGCTATAGACCCA
>NW_022196900.1:13604730-13624181 GCF_008632895.1 Mastomys coucha
TCTTCAGAAAAAAAAGTATAAGAAGAACTTCCTATTTCTGTAAGACCTTCTTCATCTTCAGAAAAAAAGTATAAGAAGAACTTCCTATTTCTGTCACATGGACTTGATTTTCTGCAGCACTGGCTGTCTCTGGTCCTGTGCCCTAAATTCTCCTTAGATCCCCAGTCATGCTTCTGCTTGTCTGTCCAAGGTGTTGAACTAATGCTGTGAACACAAGGGACAAACTCTATCTCAATGTCCTCTATGATATGCAATGGTTTTCCTCTATCAGAGCCAGAAACTAATCACAAAGGGTATCAGGTCTTTACAAAACCACTCCAAACCAAAGCCCAGGAGCAACAGAGACAGACAAGCACCAAAAGAGGGAGGGAAGAGATCAGATAAGGCAGAGTCCCAAGTAATTGTTAAAAATTCTGACAACCACTACTAACATGTAGGCAAGTATGTTATGACTGGCTTTTGGCATGATAGCTGAGGACCAAGAGAGACAGACAGACCCACAGACAGGCAGACAGACACAGACAGAAACTACATGTGTGTCAGTACCTGACACCACTTTGTATGATCTTGATAGGTGACAGGCCCACAGTGCTCTTATCATTCCAGGACTAGAAATGTGTTACTACACCATTCTCAGTCATATGGAATAAAGAGTGAAATAGGCCAGCCTCAAACCAGCCACTTCAGTCACCTCAGGACTCAGATCACAGAAGAATTAGGAGACAAGGGCTATATAATATTGTACTTTCAAAAGCACCCACAAACTAGAAGCACAGGTTTTAAGCAATTAACTAAAAGCAAATTTTATTTTGTGCCTTCACAGCTGGAAAAATGAATATTAACTTGAGGTGTACATTGTGAGCTGCTGAGCAACATATGATTTTTATAAAAGGTGGGAAGCTAAAAACAACACCATCTAATTTATACTAAAGTGAGATTTTTGAAAACTGAAATTGAACAGTGCAATTTCTGTACACCTTTTATTCTTGCGACAGGTAGCCGAGAAAAACAGTTTGGAGAAGAAAAGATTTATCTCGGCTCATGGTTTCAGGCCTTTCAGTTCATGGTAGACTGGCTCCACGGCTTTGAGTCCCTGATGTGGTTAGAGAATATGGTATGGTGAAGGCTATTCAAATCATGGCAGAAAGGAAGCTGAGAAACTGATAAAATCCATTGGCGAGGAGTACCCTTGCAGTGGATGCTCTAAGGAATTACATCGTCCATGTAGGTCTACCTCCTAAGTTCACCATGTCTTAGAAGCCATCATCAAGTGATGAATCCATTAATGGGTTAACTTGTTGACTAGGGCCAAGCCCTCCTGATCTTACCATGCCTCAGTAATGACACTGGCACGGAACACCAAGCCTGGAACTCTTTTTTTTTTTTTTATCTGAGTTGTATATTTTATTTATTTTTCAATATTTTTCTTAAATGTTATTATTTAAATGCATTTTATACATCAAACATATTAATAATATTGAGTATTTTGAGAATCAAATAATACATAAAAATTTGTTCAACTTTTTTTGGTGTCTGATATGTTTATTGTTTTCCTATGTATTTGGAAACAAATATGTTATGAGTTTGAAATGATCTATAGCAATTAGGATTAAATTAATATAAAGCTAACATGAAGTTAAAATATAGAAATGCCAATATCCATTTCCATCTTATCAGTTCATTTCATTCTTGTCTGCATTCTAAAGTTTGCAAATATTCCAGAATTGAGTTTTTAAAAGTTTCAGAAAAAAACAAAGGTGGCAGCCTACATCATGAATGTTATGACTCATGTAGGCACAATAATTAATGCTTATTTCTCTTTATATTTATATCAAGATCCTACGTGTCTGCCCAGACAACCTTCAGTTGCACACATCCATCTACAGGCATGTTCAAATTATGTTCATACTCTCATTTAAGAGTCTAAAAATGTAATTTATATCCTTTTGGGTTTCTACTTGGAAAAGGACTACCATGTGATAAGAGCTCATGGGTAATACCCTGAGGCCATTATTGGGCCAAGTTATAGCACACATGAAACTGTTTATGAAAGAAATTAGCACTGCTTTCCAGGTGCTTTAAGCCTGGAACTCTTGAGCCTTCCGTGCGAAACATAGCTTACTTTGCCTATAGTGGATTTTTGTTTGACTGGCCAGTATCAGTTTCTGATAGGACTCTCTGGGTCCTAGAATGAATGTGAGTGAAGTTTTATTAATAATACCCTCCCTCAAATTCCCTGCAATTAGAGTCCTGGATGATGCACTAAGGAATTTGGGGGGGGTTTCAGAAGGAAATTGCCCACAACTGTTTATCAGCTTGTACGAAAAGTACGAGGCCTAGTCAGTCAAGCTATGACATAGAAAAAGGTGGTCAACAGCAAATGTACATCTATATCTCTCTTACTGAGTGTGAAACAGTGTCTGTTTCCTTCTATACCCATACATGGTGAATTCTGTTTCTGTATCCTCCCTTTCCACACTGATACCAACATGACACTGTCCCTTTCCTAGCTCAGCTTCTCTTCACATATTCACACATGATTATCCATATGTTCTCTTTATTCCTGTGGTACAACGGTGCGAGAGTCCATCAGAGAAACACTGACAACTTTGCACGCAAACTTTAATCTCTCATGCAGGTGAGAGTCAGTGAGTGGGTAGGAAATGGAAGATTGCTTTTCTTATTAGGAAGCCCTGAGGCCAAAAGAGATGTCTAGATAACAAATTAAAGTCTCAAACTGCTCATATTTCTTTGTTAATAAATATTTTACTGGAATTGTTCATTAGTAAAACATTTGCAGATTTCAAGATTAGAGTTTGCACCTCAGATCATATTTTTTAAATGTAGTACTCTTTTTCATAACCATGTTTATAACCTACATACAAAACTCCAACTTTTAACGTAATCAAACATTCATTTCTTAGAAAATCTTAGCCTATCCACTAGTTCTGTAACTCTGAACTCAGAGTGACGACATCAGAGAACAGATACAAGATCTATTGTTTTGTGTCTATGGGACCTTTGGGAAATCTACGTGACCTTTGGGGAACAAATCAAATACTAGGAATTTTTAGTTTCTCCACACTGAAACAAGAATTTGCCACTTGCTTAGCTCATAGAGTTGTTATAAATTAAGTGAGATAATACAAATGAAAGGTCCCAGCATCTGTGGGGCACTCAACAAATGTTTGCTATCATTTGGTAGAGTGATGTCATTGGCCTTAACATAAATCCCAGGTGTATAGAGTCATTGCAGTGTGGAGGTCAGTTCAGAGCTAAGACAGGCCAGTTCAGAGCTGTAAAATGATCCAGGCAGTTATGTTTTCTGAGTTATGTGTCTTCTGTAACTGTTCATGGATACAATAATTGCACAAAATAACATTAACATTTAGCAAACTTGCTCCAACAGGCGATGGTATTCTTAAGGACAAAAGCAAATGTCACCCTGAGAATCACCAATGTGCCCACTGTCTATTCTCCAGCACTCTTCATCACACTCCATTTTCACCCACCTTATATTCTCATCTTCCCATTCATATTTCAAGGCTCTGTATCCTTACACAGAGACCTTTGTTTCTAAGGTCTCATCCAACAGCGCCTCAGGGTACTGCCATTTTTTGTACCTCCAACTGCATTCAGAGATGACCAACAACATCCCGAACTGGAAGCTTCTCAGGAGTACCCAATTCGGACCCCACTTCAAAACTATGAACTCAGAATCAGTGTTTTAACAAGACTCTGGGTGGTTCCTGAAGCTTGAGAAGCATAGTCCAAACTGGTTTTCAACTCTAACCACATATTAGAAACCATTTGGAAAGTAAAAACATGTGTCTGTGTTTATTCACTGGTCTTACAATATATTCTGATTTCTTTACTATGATGTGTGGACTGACCATTTTGAATTTTTAAAAGCTCCCAGGTGCTTGCAGTCATGTTAAGAGTTTCTTACCCAGCCTCTGATGTTTTAACACAATAATGTTTTTTCAAAATTTGCTTTCCTATACAAAGACATTAACAGAAACAGTTTTATCTGCCACCTACTTAACAACACTAAGAAGGCTAAACCAATGCATACATCCCCAAAACAGTGTGTGTGCCAACACTATTACCTATGAACATTCAGTTATCTCTAAAACTTGAATAGAAATTAAAATGTACAAGCACATATTTTGTAAATGTATATAATAAAAACTTGACCTGCAAACAAACCCACAGTTCACATATCTCTTATAGTCATTTAAAAATAATAAATGTAAGCTGTGTATGAGATCCAGAGGAGTTCTAATGGAAAGTGAACAGTTTCTTTTCCAGCCACTCTCTTTACAGAGGTGCTTAACAATTGCACTTAATTATCATTTTCTTCTGCAAGAAAATACACGGCAGAGGCAATTCCTTTTATTTATGCAGATCAGAAGTGACTGTGCACTGTGCCTTCTCTATTGCTTTTACCTTTTAGCACATCTTACAAGTCTTCCCTTTTCCCTATGTACATTACTCTTTGTGGTTACATCTTTTCAAATTTGTTGATTGAAATCTCCCTTGTACTTGGTTTTGTTTTTATGTCTTTTTGATTGTTTATATGTAGATGTTGATTATTTTTCCTATCACAGGGTTAAATGAATACGGAAGCTATTTATCTCAACACAGTTCAGAAACGGTGTCTACGAAGCATGTTTTAGTGATATAATTCTTCAGATAAATATTAGGGGCAAGTTTATCTCACTTGTGTGCTGCCAAATTGACATGTAACAAATATGCTCTCTCAGCAGCAAATATGCCTCTATGCAGTACTGTTCCTAGGAGTACAAGATGCCATCAAACATTTGTTTTAGAACACAATAAAATTTCTGTGCTTGAGTGATGTGTCAAATATCTGTATATATGTAACAAATGTTTTCATTTTGTAGTTGCTATCTCCTTTTATTTTTGCATACACTATATCCTTTTCTTATTTTAATGTTAAATCCAAATAAATGAAGTTCAGTAATCAAATGATCAGCAATGGTGGAATTTCTTCTGCACTTGTGTCTTGACAAAGAACACTAAAAGAAGTAGGGCAGAGACTGGAGCTATTGGCAGGTCCCATTTTGCCCCACAAGGAAACGTGTGGAGGATCATTTCCTTCTGGTCTCTGATCACACTTACTGATAATGGGAAGAATCTTCAGCAGAGACTACAGAAGGTTAGCTGTAGGCAGAAGGGACTTATGAAGACTAATGCCATTGCCATTGTCTCTGAGCCAGTGACTCAGCATCCGTTCCTACCTCGGGGATGATATGGCCTCCAACAGAAACAGGGTCATCTGACCCACAAAAAGCTCAATAATAGAAAAAAAACTGATTATACACTAAGATTTCCAAGAAGACAAGCAAAGAAATGTACCCAAGTTCATTTATACAAGTCTAGCTTAGAAATCTGAATTATCATTTAACAATGGTAAGCAAATGATTGTTTTTATCTCTGCCATCTTTCTAACTGGTCCTCTATCGGGAATTTATTGTTAAATATTCAGAAGGACTTCTCAAGAAAATTATAAGGAATTACTAAGAAAAAGAAGAAATACAAAGCTAAACCTAAAACCATCATTCCTTAAAAGTATATTGACCTGGAAAAGCAATTAGACAGAAAGATTCCAGACATCCGGATACTGAATTAACAGCAAGATCTCAGGTGTGGAAGGTATCATTCCAAACAAAACAGGTTGCCTTTTGTCAATGCACCTTCCAACTCCTATTGTATATGAGTGTACCCACCAGGAAAGGCTATGAACTCCAAGGGAGCTACTTTACACAAATCCTAACAACAGATTAGAGCATCCATTGTATACTTCTTTGCATCTGAAAGAGTAACTTTAAGAAAGAAAACAAGGATTTCTGCTCCTGAAATACTGCCTTTTTTACCCTTTACAATACTTAATCTATTTATGCCTTTATTTGTAAGTCAGTCTCCACAGAGGTGCTGTGCATCTTACCATCACCACAGTAGTGACAGCAATCAACATTATGGCCTTAGGTACACGAGTCAGTGATGATGGCAGCATCCCTTTAGAAAGTAGTTCTCCTGTTGAAGGGATGGCTCAGCTGTTAAAAGCACTGTCTGCTCTTTCAGGGGTCCTGAGTTCAGTTCCCAGTAACCACATCATGTCTCACAACCATCTGTGATGGAAAGGTTGTCCTATTCTGGTGTGTCTGAAAATAGGTACAATGTGCTCGTATATATAAAGTAAATAAATAAGCTTTAGAAAGTAGTTCTCAACCGGTGGGTCATGACCCTGTTGGGGGTTATGTAGCACATATCCTGCATATTAGATGTTTACATTATAATTCATAACAGTAGCAAAAATCACAGCTAGTAAGTAACATTAAAATAATTTTCTGGTAGGGGATCACCAAAACATGAAGAACTGTACTAAAGGGTCACAGCATGAGGAAGGTTGAGAACTATTGCCTTAGAAATTGAGGCACACTGTGGAAATGAGTTCAAAATTAAAGAACAGGCAGTGGAGTAGGAACAAGCACTAATGTGGCACCTGGGGAGGCAGCTCACCTGTGGGGCACAAGAACCTGAGGAAGGTAACCGGCACCACCTAGTGTTAGGAGTAAGGCCCTTGTAATCCCGCCAAGCAAGGAGTAAGGAGAGATGATAGATGCCGTATGGCGACGAATCAGATTTGCTGATGCTCACACCTGTTATTTATATCCAGGAGACTGGGACCAAGGAAGGGCAGGATTCTCCACTGAGAACATAAACCAGTGAAATAAAAGCTATTACTTATCATGCCACCCGGGCGCACTACGGAAAAGACTATGCATGGATATACTTATTTACAACTAAAATATGAAATAAAATTTCAAAAAATATGGCCAGGATGATAGAAAGATTAAATATTTTAAAAGTCTAAGAAAATGTTATATAGCAAGGAAGAAAAGAATACTAAATTATATATACAATACAGAAATATGTGTTTAAAATATATAGGTAGAGATATAGAGGATATATCAAAATATTAATGTTCTGACAGAATTATGCTGTTTGCTGTGGTGTTTGTTGTAACTTTTGAATAATGAAAATGGTAATACAAAAAATGTAAAATACTTAATGTAAAATAATAGGCAGATAGAGCAGACACATAAAAATCGTGCTATGATTAGCATTCTTACCCATGTCTTTTGCTTATGGGTCACATCATTACTTTATGCACAATGACATAAGGTTAATACACAGAGTGGCTATAAAAACGGTACAGTCAGTACTTTAAAGCACACCTGCACAATACCCAGACATCTGTTAATGATGATAATTTCTAGATGGAAGTATGTAGGAAATTTTTATGGATTTTAACACTAATTTTCTTCTCTACTTCCCTCTTCTCTTTTAATTCTTTCAAGTTAATCAAGAAAATGTGTATCATTGATCCATTGGAGTGTGTCTGCATTTTAATACTTCACAAACATTTTGGTCCCAGCACATTTTCTTTGGGTGGCACTAGAGAGAAGGCCAAGATACATTCCTGAAAGCAAGCCTGAATCTCATCCAGTCCCTGGGATGTGCCAGATCACATAGACATGTAGTTTGTAGAATGTCTTGCCTTAAACTGACACTAGAAAATGAACCTTATGGAAAGAGAATTCTTCCCTCAACATCTCCATCTCCTGGAATAAAACTGCTGCCTAATATCAAACAGGCAATTACTATTATTCAATCCTCACAGGATACAGTTAACCCTGGGTTAATTATCTTAATGCTAGCTTATTTTACAAAATAATTGAAGGAAGACTTTTGAAACTCCTCTTGCTGACCCAAATTCAGTCATTTTAAAATGTGATGGTATAATTTTGATGTCTATCAAAATGAAAGCACTCTCAATTCACGGTGTCCTCATGCCCACACCATAGTAGGGGGACATGTATCTGAGTTCTGGGAGAGTCAAGCCCTTTAGACTTTCTGTCCAAATCCTGAGTATGCCGTGGACAAGGAGCACTTTTTAAAGCTTTTGGTTAGTGAAGTTTTTCTGTAGCTCAAAAATTGATTTGTGAGCATCTGTTTACTCACAGAGCAAAGCCTATTGACTTCAAGTCTTGCTTTGTGTCTTAACATCCTTCATACCCACCCCACCTCACCCCTGCTCTCACTGCCACTTGTCAAAACAAACATACTATTTCCCAGTTCTCAATAACATCATCCCATTTTAATCACAATAATGAGATCCGATGGGCACAAGAGGTTTTCAGACACACAAATCTCATTTTTTCATTCCTATCATTGAAATTTTCCAGTACTACCTGTTGAATTTTGGAGAAAATTCAAATTTATCATACGAAACAAGACTTTGATGATCCGACCTTTTCTAGCTTTTATACTCCTTCTGATATGATTGGTAGTGTGGTTATAGACTTAATTACCATATGTATCTGATACTATTAAATACATGCAGGAATTCTTAATGTGGCATATCTAATCATTATCCTAGCTATTTCATGCTCTAAGGATCTTTACCTGATCTCCTATAACTTAAACACACTTTCATAGAAAACCCTCAGTTAACCTTACTATCCAATCATTTTTTTCAACATTTGACTTAATTATCATTTTGCTGAGAGGGTCCTCTTTCCAGTTGAACCTTGGTTGCCATCTCTACCTCCACTTTCCTATAATATCCTGTGAACACATCTCCTTAATGACTCCTACTGTTGTTGTCTGGAATTACAATTAAATAAATGAATACATAAACAACACTAAAATGGCATTTTAAAAAGCACAGCTGCCTAGTGTGCTAATAAAGTGTCTACTTCTTATGATCATATATGAGTACAGAGAGAAGTTTCTTTTAGGATCCAGAACCTTCCCCCTACAGCCTAGGCTAGAGTGTGGCAAAAACTATAGAGTAGGGATTCTAGCTGTGGGTTACATCAGAATCACCTGACTCCTCTGTTAGGGTATCTATCCTTAAGGATAAGGCTTATTTGATATATTTATACATTAACACATTATTCTAATACACCCCAGACATATGAAAAGCAGAGACTTTCTTGAACATTTTCTATTTGTCTTGTAATAGTTAGGAGGCAATGGATAGACATGAATGTATATTTGCTAACACATGCAGTAAGGTATTGGCTTGATCCTATAAGAAAAAGTAGCTCCTTGCACTTCTCTGTATACATCTCAATTATACCACAGATGCCAAGTATTTGAAACCACAATATTGCTTACTAACCTTGGCTATCCCAGCAGGGGCATCATTGGTAGATAATTGCATCTCTTGGATAACCTTCTGGGTCTCAGGTACTCACTTTTAGAGGCAATTGCATAGAGGTTTTTCAAGACCTTCTGGAGGTGAGTCATGACTCTAAAATGACTTTAAAGAAAAGAACTTGTGAATTCTGGAACCTTGTATGTCTTTTGCCCCTCTGAAAAGGTTTCATCATTTTGTAAAATACAAAATGATGCAAAGAGATGCAAGATGTAAAGTGGGATATCATTTGAAGTGTAAATGAATGGAATAATTAATACATTTTAACAAAGAATAGTGAATCCATAAAGGTTTAAAACATCAATTATATTTCACTTTAAATATTTCTGCAGGTTTAGAAAGATAGGAAAAAGAAGCTTCAATGGGAATGTTTATGTTTCTGCTTTTGTAGGAACTATTTGGAACTTTATCTCGTTTGTTTTTGTATTTCAATTACTGCAGAGTACCGGAAAACCTATTGTCCAGAAGAGCAGCCCTTATGTCTAATTTGGAAACATGAATGCCTTTCCTTTACCACAGATGGAAAAACAGTGCGAAGTAAAAGAAAGAAGTTAATGATTCTTTTTGTCAAAGACACATTCAGATGAGCGCTGTGTTTGGCTGTGAATCTGTACAGTGTGTTTGCCAAGCGCCGATACTGACTTGACCCTAGGGAGCAGAGCAGACTTATCAAGGCCATTCAATCACATTCTGTGTGAGTTCTTTGGCTTTTTAATCTCCTCACTATTAATAGTAAAAGGAGAAATATGTAACTTAATGTAGAAAGAATAAAGAGAGCATCCTTCAAAAGATTTCATGAGTTGTAAGTGGAAAAAGATCTGTCTGCCTCCTAGGTACCTCTGATGTTCTCCAAGCTGCTGCTTCCCCAACTGAGGATACAGGAATCCCAAGAATCCACTCTAGTCCTGACCAGGGAGCCTGCCCTTTCCATGGTACCGGGAGGATAAAAATTTTAGCAGGGTTACCATCATGAACCTAGTATTGTGCTAGGTACATGTTATGTGAATTATGTCTCAATAAATCATATGTTTTCTCTCTGAAGTAGAAAATGAGTACACAGACAACCTATGTGGCTTGTCTAAGTTACAAAGTGGAAAATCTGGAGGCCATGATTATGTCACAATATCTAACTCCAGCTCCTATGTTCTTGGCCTCTTTGCTCTAATTTTGCCCCAACAGAGCCCTATTGCAGACAACAAACCTGTCTTCTTACCAGAATAAGAGGCTGGCTTTTATAGGTAGTGTTTTCTTGTTTATAAATTATTCTTCTAATTAGAATTAAGTGTTCTACCCTTTTGAAAATGGTGCTACTTAAAAAATTGTTTCTATCTCTGAACTCTTACATTTTTACAAGTATTACATTTCCTCAATAAAGGAAAAAATGAGTACATTATCTTATCAGAGAGCGACCAAAATCCTTTAGTAACTTATTTCTACGTATATGAGTCAGTAGAGTAGTAGAAACTGCTGTTAAAACCATCATACTATGTGTCAAAGTTAAAGCACAGTGCCTGACACAGAGAAGGCACCCTGTAAGCTCCAGTGCATACCAAGATAGAACCGTACTCTTAGAGAGTGGCCCAGAGTGACCTCTGGTTTTCTGACCATAAGCACTGTCATCTTTGTGTTAGATCCGAATAAGAACATAGACGCTGAAATTTCCCATTGGGATTGGGGCAAAACAGAAAATTACTCTCTTAAGTGTGTGCCAGAAAATTCAAGAACTGTCCTTCTGAAGAATTACTTCAAAGTTATTCTACTCTTTCTTCCCTAAAGTTACTTCTAATGAAATTCTAAATGTACAGCTTTCTTGACAGCTATATAAAGACTAGAAAATGGTTACTGTGGGTTTGTTTTCTTTTATAGTTTATTTTTGTTTTGTTTTATATATCTGGGGCCACTCAGGGTAAGATCCCAATTCCATTGAATGTACATAATTCCTACTTTCATTTGAAGGTGTGGAAGTCTTGAAAAAGTAATCACAAACTGGTATTGCCCATGAGTTGAGTTGCTCTGTCTGTTTTTCAGACCATTGATCAGTCTGAGAAACAGTAGTGAGTTCCCAAATTACAAGAACTTATCTAGCCTAAACATCTGAGGTCTCTGGAGTTTATTTTACCAAAACCTGCATTATTGCTCAGATCTCACTCTTTAAATACTAGACTATGAGTATCATAGACAACATCAGTAGATAGCTGATACCAAAATCAAGAAGTTCACCCTTTAAAAATGATTTGCTATAACTTCCTCAGTAGAAAGCTTTCTTGACCTTTGCAGGGAACCATGAAGTTGACCTGGCCTACCTCTCTTGAGAGGTATGTGTTATAGGATTTTCAGGTTAGAGGCCATGACTCCTGGGGCACAATGTGCCTTCCCTCAGGTAGTGAAATGTTAGGGCTGCTGAAGTGGAAAATTCTGGTTGTGTCATATGATGTTTTCCTGAAGCAGAATCATGTGATGTCTTGCTGAAGCAAGACCTGTGATGTTTGGAGAGAGTATAAGCTAGGACTCAACAGGCAGTGATGTTGAGTTTGCTTTGTTCATTGGTCTCCCTTCTTTGCTGATCTTTAATTCATCAATGATAGAGGCATGACAGAGAAGTGCTGGCACTGCTGCTGTTTCTGGTTGTGCCTGCTGACTTGTGCCAATTCAGTGGAGACTTGGCAATTTCTGCTGGATTGTGCCACCGGTGCTGATCCATGTTTGGTGAACTGGACTATTGGTATCCTGACAATGGAGATTAGAATTGCCCCAAAGATCTGCTTCTAAACAGATCCACAAACCCTTGTCCTAGTTATCATCTTTCTCCCCTACCTCTGGACGGTGGGCTAAACCGAGAGTCAAAGCATTTCAGAACTCTAGTTAAAGTAGGCTTTGAAAACTCTAAGCCAACAGGCTGCTTCGTGTATCTCTATATGTTCCCTTGGAAGTGAAGGAAACACAGAAGCCTGACAGAACAATTGGTCTTAGACATTAATCCTCTATACCCTGTAAAGTTTGCAAACATCATTGAATCCTGACAACTATAACCATATTGATCCTGGCAATTGCTACTGTGTTCTGCTTCTGCTAAAGGTATAAAAACTCTGATTGCTCTCAACGAAATTATCAAAGCTTAAGTTTTCCTGTAGGCCCTCCAACTGTCCTGGTTTCATTCCTTACGGCCCCAGCAGTATCAGGTGGCTTTAGCCCAGTAAGCAAGCTCTGGCACTTACAGCCCTTTGTCAATCTTCTGTGCTTAAATGGAAAGACAGAGCAGCTTGCATGATTCCATAATGCTGATCCTACCTTGAGACATTTTTTTCCTTTTGGTCATTCTACATAAGTCAATGTGGAATTCAACCCAATCCTTTCACGACAAGGAATATCCCTAAAGGAGTCCACCCAATACCATACTGCCATATTATTTGATCTGAGAGGTTGCTAAGAAAATTTATTTTGATTCCCCTAGCACAGCCACTCCCATGGGGACTTTTAATCAATGCCCTCCCTTCTCAGAGTCACTCTTCAAAAGGGACTTCTTTGGGGAGTCAAAATAACTTCCACACTTGTGCAGAGCATGACTAGAACTATGCCTGGCATCATGTAACATGCTCAAAATACTTCTCTACTCTATGAAAAAAAATGTATATGCATTCCTATTGCTTTCAATTACTTCTTTGTTTATGTTAATCTCTTACAAACAAACTTTTTATCTTTCACTTGATTTTTAAGAGATTACTATGTGGAGCCTGTGGAGCATCCTCTTCTCCCTCTCTACCTTATCCTGTAGTTCTTTTCTCTCCATCTCACTTGGCTTTAAGCTGTTTTCACAGTTCGTTTTTTTCATGGGCTATCCAAATAGTTTTAGATTTTATACTTTCAGAACTCAATTCTCATCATTTTATTGAACAAATATGTATTCCACATCTACAGTTTAAGGTAGATATGGGAATAAAATTGTCACAGTTCCCAAATTTTTAGTTTACATTCTAATGGGACAATGATAGAGCCAACAATTAAGAAAGGAAATACTTATATAGTACTTGATTGTAAAAGTCATGTGAGAGAAAATAAATAGAAGCAGGTGGAAAGTAGAGAGAACAGGAGGAAAGGGGAAACATAGAAAGAAGGGAAAAGGAGGGAGGTGGATAGAGGAGGAAGGAGGGAGGGAGAAGGGAATGAAGGAAGGAAGGAAGAAAGGAAAAGTTTAAAAGTTATTCCATCCTCATCTCCCCTAGCACACCCATTCCCAGGGTTCCATTAATCAATTTCCTCCATTCTGAGTCACTCTGCATAGTCCCTTTGCCTCTAACCTTGGTTCTTCCCCAGCCCCCAGACCCTCATTTAGTTTCTGTCTTCTAACAGCTTCCCAAAATATGCTTTAAATTAATTCAGCCAGTTAGTTTTAATGGGCTTGAAATTATTTTCAAAATATTAAATGCCATCATATTGGCAACAATTCACAAAGGAAAGGAATTTGATCTGTGAAACATCATGGTACACTCAATGGATGTCCAAGCTTATAATGCTCAATAAATTCTCACACATGCTTCCATCTGGACAGTGAACTGTCAGCCAAATGGATCATTTACACATTATTTGTGAAATGGATGCTGAAAGAGTAATTTTAAGCATTTAAACCTAGAAACTCCCTTAAAAACAAAGTATGTGAGCACAGCTGAAGTGCACTGATAACTTTCACTGTAGCCTTAGCCTACATCAACTTTTGCAGATGGACCATACAGAAACTGCCTTGCAAAGTTTTCCTTACCCATTCTGGCAGTTGGAAGCAGAGGAATTTATTTGCATAGCATCCTCTATGCAAACCATATATCCATTCCCCAAATGTTCCCTTGAATTAAATAAGGCAGAAGTGTAGACTGAATAAATTAAAGAAAATCATAGCATGCAAATTTCATAGAAGGAATTAATTAAAACCTGCACAGCCATTTGGCCAGAAAAAAAGGGGAGGAAACTAATAAGTGTATCCAGGAATGGGGGAAAGTACTTTAGATAGTATTTATGGAAAATGAAGTATTGGAAATGATAGGAAATAGTTGAAATGTATCACTATGAGGGGGATTATAGGTGACTTCACTAAAAAGAGATTTAGTGAAATTGAGACTTAAATGGGACTTTAATGTTCTGTAAGTCTGGACTTAATCATAGAACAAGATTTGCTTCTAAGAAATTATCACAAATTGCATTTGGTAAGACATAGTTCTACCTCATGAAAGGAAAAATTCAAATGAAAGAGACTCTTAAGTCTCCTATGATAGATTCAACTTCATTTCCGAGGTATAATCATAATAATGAAATAGAAGAGACTGTGTTACATAACTTGATGTACTCCTACTTAATACCATAAGTGATGTCAAAAATCATTGCTTATTCTTCCAAAATAATGAGAGAATTTCCACTACTAAGGAGACTCAAAAATCAGCATTTTGGGATTATCAAACCTTCTGATTATTTGCGAACCTGAAAACATTAAGCCTATATAAAGTTTAAAAAAAACACTGAGTACTGAATGAACAAAGAGCCCTTTGGTAGAGGTTTTCTACTAAATAGCTGACACTGGGTCATTGGGAGGTCTGCAGAACTTCACAAAGTTCTTAGAAAGCACAGTGAAGGTTAACACTGGTAAGGAGGTGTCATACCACACTCTCATTGTATTTTAAAAGATGACTTACAACAAGACGTAGAGAAGAACACTTTTTTTAATTGGATATTTTCTTTATTTACATTTCACATGTTTTCCCCCTTTCCAGGTCTCCCCTTCGGAAGCTCCTTCCCATCCCCCCTTCCCCTGCCTCTATGAGAGTCCTTCCCCACCCACCTACTCACGTTTGAGCCTAGAAAGAATGTGTGTAAAGAAACAGAAGTCTAGAGGGTTCTGTCTAGTCACCTCCCAATTGCTGGCTATAATACCTAAGCATGTGAGGTAACAGAAAGGGGCAGGAAGTGGAGCCAGGATGGAACTCACTCCTTGCAGGGAAGTAGCGCGAGACAATTGCTACAGGCCAGGCAAAGGACTGGGGTCCAGGAGATGAGCCTGGCACTGTGATGAACTGAAGACATATCCGAGAGGATATGTCCCCTGACCAGCTAAGGGGTTTTTGCATTGTGAGGTACCACATTCAACCACTTAGATTTATAAACTAGTCCATCAATGTTATATTTATGCTATCACTACAATACATTGCCTTGTGGTTTCTTAAAATGGCAAATGCACTTGGTAGGTGAATTATAGCCAACTTAACTATGCCTTTAGATTTTTTTATTCTGCAGAGCAGGGTCCACATCTTTATATAGATGACAGAATCTTTGTTAACAATTTTTTTTCTCGGTAACAGTGTTAAACCAATAACATCAGAATCTTAGAATACAGGAATCTGTCTTTTCAGGAAGCCCTTGAGTTTTTCACAACATTAGCCTATTAACTTCATATTAACAAGATTTTATTTAAAAAATATTCTATGTGCAAGGCTGGAGAGATAGCTTAGCCATTAAGAAGGCTTCAATTACTGGCATGGAAATTGCTGCTCACAACCATTTGTAACTTTAGTTACATGGAATCCAATCCCTTTGGTCTCCATGGGACACTAGGCATGTACATGGTACACAGACATAAATACAGACAACACGTGCATACACATAAAATAAAATTTTAAATTTTAGAAAACATATAGTGTGAATGAAAATATTCATCTTTTTTTCCATTGCTCGTACTGGATATGACCTGAATCAGACTTTGTAAAAGTGCAGAAATCTGGGATTATAATGATATTCAGTTAGAGCTAACTTTATTATGGGGTACTCAATCTGACCCTTTGAGACTTCCTTTAGATTAGTAGTAACATGCTAGTGAGAAATCTGTAAATAACAGTGAAACATTTCAGAATGCCAAACATTGTGATTTAGCTATAATTCACAAGCTACCTACCTTAGCCTCCAAAAAGGCTGCTCACAATCACCAGAAATAAACAAATACTATCCTTTAGCCTTACCTAACAGAAAATTTTCATGTGCCAAAAAATTTTCATGTGGGTTTACTCCCTGCAAAGCACATTCCTGTATTCAAACTCCAAATCCATCTTTTTCAGATACGACCTAATTGACTCTTCATTATCAGGATCAGGTAGTATGATTGCAGCAATACATTTTATTGAAATTATATCTGTCTCCCTATCTTTCTTATTAGACCTTGAGGTATTGAGAATGCTTGCTCTAAATGGTAAGTGTATCAGCCCTTCACAGACACCTCACAAAAATATCATGTTTAAATGTATCTGTGAAGATTGACAAAGCAGAGGGCCCTTGAGCAATTAGGCCATAGACAATCTGCTCAGACAAACCATGGCTGAGCTAATTAATAGTCAAGTAGATTTCCATTAAAAACTCTAAATCTATTCAATTGCTACATAATATATTCTGCATTCCATTGTTTCAATTGGTGAGATCTATTACATTGCAACATCTAGATCATTCATAATAAAGATTTTGTTACCACAGTTCTCTTAGTAAAGGACAGGAACTTTGTTAGAAATCATTTGATAAATTCAAGAAGACAGTACATCATAAAATACATGGATCTAGGAGTCGAATCAGCCTAGGCTCAAACTGCACAATATAAATTGTTTACTTTATAGTCAAAAGCCTCTATTAATTAATCTAATTATAGGAATTACTTCACAGCTGAAAATGAGCTAAATTAGATAATTAAATAATTAAATATGGATGAAAACACAGAGTATCTTAACCAAGTCACAGTAATCATATGTTCTTTGCTGCTGTTGTCCTTCCACTGAACAGAACTGTTGAATCAAGACCAGCCTTTTTTCGTTTATAAAGCCTGGAAAAAAACTAAGGCATGAAGGAAAGGTGTGTCATCTGATTGAGCCCAGCCTTACAAAAGATGTTAGCAGAAGAATTAAACACTCTGGGATATTTGATACTAAAATGCAGCCTGTAAGCTATTAGTCGGTAAGTCTGTTTTCAGTGTAAAAGTCTATTTCTAAGAAACATTGAATGTTTATACCCACATGCCAGTCAACGCACGATTAGAATATGGAAATATGGTAAGAATACCATGTCTGCAAAACAGACACACAATAGGTCCATGCAGGATCCCAGAACCTCCCTCTGGGCCTGTGTAGGAATCAGAGTCTGACTGTTGATTTTTTAGTCCCATAAACTTGAACATAGTGCACCAATGATAGTTAGCAGGTCTCTTAACAGCCAACTCACAGAAGAATGCCAGGGCCAGGAAGCAGGAGAGAGTGGGGTAGTGAGCAGGGGGAGGGAGGAGGGAACCGGGGTTTGGTTTTGTTTTTGGTTTTGTTTTTGGTTTCTTTTTCTTTTCTTTTCTTTTCTTTTTCTTTTTCTTTTCTTTTTTCTTTTTTCTTTTTTTTTTTTTTGGAGGGGAACCTGGGAAAGGAGATATTGTATGACATGTATATAAAGAAAATATCTAATAAAAAAAAAAAGAAAAGAAATTCTCAAGGGCTAGAGGACAAAGCAGAGATCCAGGGCCTTCTCACCTTGGTGCAACAAGACAAGTAAAGGGTGGTTTGAAAATGGGTTGTGTGATCAGGAGACTATTCAGAAACCAAGAATCAGAGTAAAGGAAAAGGACACCTTTGAATAACATTCCACAAAGATAGAGCAAGTCTCACCCGGAGCGCCAACCTGTGCATTTTCTAGTGGTTAGACTGTGCCCTATAGATAAAGGGTCTCTATCTGATATGAAATTACTCCTCTTTCTAAACTCAAATAGATAAAAAACTCTTTTGTCAATCCAAATGTGCAAACTGAAGATAACTCAGTAAGAGCTCTCTAGTTATAGCCAGGTCACTTTAGGAACGTGTGGACACCATTCATAACTCAATCATTTATCTCGATTCTAGTTTGTAAGCTACACAGTTATGACTGAGGCCCTGGACACTGTGCACTGAGCCTGATGAGCTGTCCTCCCCAGGGAAGGATTTAATCTAGCTATGCGCATTGAAGGCACCTTATCATGACTTCTGTAGAGGTGACAGCCCAGTGCTCAATGGTCCAGTGGGACACATAAAGCATCCTCATTTTACATAGCACAAAGGCTAGCATGTCTGCTTGCAACTGACCTCACAGTGAATGCTGTAGTCATCTCTCAAGGACATATGTTGCTACGGGTCATCTCTTCACCTGAAGTAGTATAGAAATATTTAAATGTGTTGCAGCAAATTGAACATGTCAGCACCTGTCAAAACCTTTAAGTAATAATGAGAGTCTATGACCTTAGGACAAACATGATGTCAATAGCAAAGACCTTATGCTATAATTAACGTCCTCTATAAACTGAATCTCTTTGAAATGACTCTTTACCAAGCCCTTAAACTAGTTGTTCATAGGCTCTAAATGAATTATTCCCAGCATTCATCTTATGGAATTAAAGAACCTTAACAACTAGAATTTATTTCATTTGTCACAGGAAAAAGGATTGCATTTCTAATAAAATCTTAATAAACAAGAAACTTGTCTATTAACTTGATGTATAATATTGCATCAAAATGGTTAAATTTTTTGAATAATGAATAAAAGTCAAAGAAAGTTAGAAGCCTAGTTAGTCTATATAAAAACAACCCAAACAATGTGAAATGGAAAATTTATACACATTATTATGGTACAAGTTTTTTTTAATTGTTAAAACAATCTTAAACTTTTACTGAAGTGGTCAAAGTTAAACAAAATTTTCTAAGAGCGCCATCAAAAGTGCCAACAACGAGCAACACCCAGACTCTTGCTTCATCTCCGTCTCTGAGATGTCATGTTTAGCCCAGGCTGCCTTCAAATCCAAGTAGCGAAGGCTTACCCTGAACTCCTGATCCTCCTGCTTTAACTTTCCCAGTACTGGGACCACAGGTGTATATCGTCACACCTGGGTTGCTTTTGTTTGCTGAAATATTTTCAAACAAGTATTAGACACTGCTTTCTCTTCATTTTCCTCTTGAATTCTGAACAACAGCAACATCTAATGTGACCCCAAGGTCGTTATGCCACCCAATAAAGTGAACTATTCTTCATGTTTAGAAGCATAGTCAAATTTCCCTAATTCTCCCCCGAATATCTTTGAACACTGGGTTTATTTGAATGGGAGTTTGAACTGGAAGCATGCATTTGCCTTGCAGGTGTGCCATGTTTCTTGATCTGTATCCCAGAGTAGGATTAAGTT
>NW_022196900.1:13625998-13627220 GCF_008632895.1 Mastomys coucha
AAAAAAAAATAAAATAAAAAAAAGGCTATATTTCAATGACCCTCACATCACCAAAGGATTTTTAACTCCATCATAACTAAGCTGAGAGTTAATAGTTCTGCTGCACCAAGAAATGAATTGTAGGCTTGATTTTTGGAAACAGACTTCCTGCTATGGTCAAAGCTATTTGACTTGAGTGAGTGAATTTATTCTCAGCACACAGAGAACAGGTTACATTCATTTAAGAAATGGTGTAGGTATTAAGATGGTCTATCCATAAAGTCATTCACCAACTGTTTCAATGAACAATGGTTTTGCTTGGAGGGTGGCACAGACATTAGGTGAGGGTAAGAATTTGGTTCATTAGCTGTGGTAATTTGGAAAAGCATTCATCTCAGAGAAAGAGTGACTTATAAATTCCTCTTCTTCAAACTTGATACAAGAGTTGCAAATGTCAAGCAAAGGATTCAGTCTCATTCTTTGTTGTTCCCTTACAAGCAACCTCCCTAGTTAATTGTCTATGTTTCTTTTGGGTATATAAATACTTTTGAAATATATAAGCTGGTCTGAAAACCATAGTATAATGTAAAGACATGAAATAAACAATACTACTAGTAGAGAAGCTGAGATAGGAGAAGCAAGATTTCAAGACCCTTATGTTGTACACAACCAGACATAGTCACAAACAAACAAGTTGAAAGTGCATATAGATTGTAAAATGTTGGACCTATTTCTCCAATTACTAAATTAGAGAGACCATTGGATGACAATAAACAAATTTCTAATTCCTCATATTTTTGGATTTCAATCGATTAGGATATGTTGGTAACATTAATTTTGATATAAAGATATTAACAAAAGTAATTGTCACTTCCTGTTGTTTTGGTTGTAAGAGGTGGTATTAAGTTTGTGTGGATTTGTTGAAAGCTTACCTTCTTGCTTCTTCTAGGGTGTAGCTTTGCTCCTTATGTTGATATTTTTCATCTATTATCCTTTGTAGGGCTGGATTTGTGGAAAGATATTGTGTAAATTCTGTTTTGTTGTGGAATATCTTGTTTTCTCCATCTATGGTAATTGAGAGTTTTGCCTGGGCTGGCATTTGTGTTCTTGTAGGGTCTGTATGACATCTGCCCAGGATCTTCTAGCTTTCAAAGTCTTTGGTGAGAAATCTGCCATAATTCTGATAGGCCTGCCTTTATATGTTACTTGACCTTTTTTCCTTACTACTTTTAAAATTCTTTCT
>NW_022196900.1:13627923-13647149 GCF_008632895.1 Mastomys coucha
CTAAATCTGACTGGAGCCTGTCCTTCCTGTGATCCTGGTTGTGTCAGAACTCCTCAGAGTCAAACTGTGGTACAAGTTTTTTATTAGGAAAATTTAGCATGGTTTTGACCTGAGATTACCTTTTGAACATTTTTTTCAGTTTCAAATTAATAAATGTTTTTTGATGACAGAACAATTACAAATGAATACATTTTAATGGTTTGTGTCAGTCACAATGATAAACTAACAGTAAATCAGGATTGCAGACAATGAAAGTATGTTATATGATGTACAATTTTTTGATTTTTTATTTCTAAATTTTAATTTGATTTTATCTCAAGGACCACACTTCCAATTATTTTCAATTTTTTTTTTAACTATGAGGCTTGTAGTCTCTTGTAAACTACCTGAAAATTATTTACCAAATAAACAGTTCTTAATAAACTCTTCATAGACCTCTAATCCCCAAACTCCTGGATTAACTATTTCATCATATTCAGTCAAGGTCAGTTAAAATGTATTTGTTGAACACCAATGTTGTATAGAATATTGGAAATATAGTGTGAGCACAGAGAGATAAGATTCTGTGAGTCTCATAGATTACATAGATACTA
Organism: Mastomys coucha; assembly: GCF_008632895.1. Classification (NCBI taxonomy): domain Eukaryota; kingdom Metazoa; phylum Chordata; class Mammalia; order Rodentia; family Muridae; genus Mastomys; species Mastomys coucha. The sequence goes on from NW_022196900.1 coordinate 13,628,517, forward strand.
TGCCCACACACCTTTCCCCACCTCCATTTTTGGCTGTGTCTTACTAAAAGTCCTTTCATGGGGATTTAAAGGAATATCCGTTTTCTCTGCAGCCCTTCACCAACTCTCCGCTTGGTACATCAGTAGTTCTCAGGTCTGTTCCACTGGGGAAACACCTGAAGGACACAGTTTCCCTTCCAAAGAGTAGTTAACCTGGCATACAAATTAGGAAGGCCTTTCCTATTGAAACAGAACTCTGTTCTGTCATCAAATTATAAAGAGAAACATGCTGTTCCATGTGTTTAAAGACTATTGAATGAGGTAAAACAAAAATTTATAAGTAGACATGTATACCACTGAAAGAAGAGTTAGGTATTTAAACATGTTGAGCAATGATGTTAATGAACTGAAGGACTAAGAAGCACTCCAAGGCTATTGGAGGACATTCAGGCATTGTCCTTTTGAGGGGAAGAAAACACTCATCATGGTGACAATCAGACTCAGGAAAAGGTCTCAGAGATCTGTCCAAGTATTCTGCCTATGCTTGTGTGTCTGACCCATCTATGTGGCCAGAAGAATGGCCAATATGGTATCTTATAGAGAGGCAATTTAATTAGAAGGACACACAAAAACTATCAAGAAGGTGATGTGGCATCACCACCACAAACTACCCACAGGGTGACTGGCACTCAGCCAGGAGTCTGACACTGATCTCAGTGCATATTCAGCTTTGTGAGATACAAGTGTCCAAGTTGTTGAGTGAGCTAAGCTTCCTGGGCATCTCAGAGACTTCAAAAGATAGAGAATAGGGTTGCCCAGCTCATCATCATTTGTCATAGACAGACTTCAGAAGATTCCTCCAGACTGCATTGTAGTTATTATTAACAAACACACATTTACAAATGTGTGTGTGTGTGTGACATAAATAGCACCTATTTGTGAAAGTCAACTTAACAGAAGACTGAGATCAAGCCACAATGCAGTTGCAGTTGGCACTTGTTTTAGTAGAACCACTTCCTAACGTTCTCCTTTGGGAACTCTTTCATGCAGCTCATGTGTCTGTTATCAGACACATTAACACCTGGAAGGAAGAAACAAAGAAATAAAGAAGGAAAGAAAGAACAGAAGGAAGGAGAGAAGGAAGGAAGGAAGAGATGAAGTGGGGAAGGAAGGAAGGAGGGAACTTAGATCATCCTTGTTTATCAAAAGAACTTAGAATACTATTGGAAAACCTGGTCATTTATTATTTCAAACACCTCTATACTGTCATTGTTTTCTTTAAAAGATAAAATATGAGTGCTAAGGTACTGATAAATTGTAAATATTGCTTCTTTCATACTCACATGCCTCTCCTATTTTCTACCAATTAAAAATTGTTTTCAAATGTGTTCCAGATATAAACACGCCATCATTGTGTGAAAAAATGGAGGAAAGAAGGAAAAGAGGATAAAAAGGAAGGAGGAAATATTTATAATATGTAATTTAATCATTTAGTTATATATTTTATATATTAATATAGATTACCCATGCTAGCCACCCATTTCAGTGAAAAGGAAATAAAAGAAATCAACTTGGATATATTTATAGTGCTTTCTTGGGTGACAACATCAAAGTCTTTTGTTTGGGCCAATCCCTGCCTGTGAAATCTCCTGTATTGAAGTCATAACCCTCAGTACCTCTCAGTCTTTGGCATCATTTGAAAATAATAGCATTATAAATGTAATGAATTAAGATGAAGTCATACCAGCTGCCTGCAGTTCCCTGGTGCAATATGACAGGTGTCCTTATGAAAAGAGAAGCTGTACGCAGAAATTTACACAAGGGGAATGCTACAAAAAAAAAAAAAAAAGGTAGAGACTAGAGTGAAAACTCCCTCAAGCTATTAACTGTAAAATACCACAAACCACCAGAAGCCAGACTGGAGGTATATTGCAGAGTCTGTAGTCCTCCAAGGGAGCCAACCCTTGGACCACCTCCAAAACTCTGAGACAATGTTCATTTCTGTTGTGCAAGCCACGAAGATTGGAGTACATCTTCATGAAAGACTCAGAAAACTAAGACACTTTTTTTTGTCCTTTTCTGGAAACAATGGTGCCCTTCTTGTCAAGGGAGCCCCTCCTCTTTCTCACGCCCCACTGAAACCTAGCTATAGGACAGACACATTTGAGCTCTGATTTGAGAATCATTGACTGAGGCCACAGCCCTGTATCAGGTCTTACACGGTCATGGTCACATAAAGGAGACTCGGGCTTATCCTTGCTGCTTCTCATAGAGTGTTCCTATATTTATCATAAGCACTGGCCAAGCAAGGCAGCAACTGCAGAAACACTAATGTGAGACGCGCTGACAAGCACAGAAATAGGGGTTACCTTCCTTTTCCACCTTTAGCCTCCACCTCAACGTTATACACTTATTTTTTAGTATTTAATCTTTGATATGACATTAGCAACCCCTCCAATAGTTTACTTTGTCCTAATATAATTTAAATAAAGCTATAAGCAACCACCTTTCCTGTTTTTTTTAAAGCAAGATCTCAAGACAAGTACTTTCTGCCATCTAGTGGCCTGAAATAAGTATAACACCCTAGAGCTAAAATTTCAAGTCTTCCCTCATTCCCCTTTGATTTATTTAAAGAATACTTTCCTCTTAGCACTGCTTTCCTTGTGTCTCATAATTTTGAGTATGGTGTGCCTTCATTTCCATTGAATTCTAGAAAGTCTTAAATTTTCTTCTTTGTTTTTTCCCTGATCCAGTCAGTGGTCATTGAGTAGAGACTTGTCCACTTTCCACAAGTACTTAGGCTTTCTGTTGCTTCTGTTGCTGCCGAAGTCCATCTTTAATCCGTGGTGGTCTCATAGGATACAAGGAGTTATTTAAACTTTCTCTTACCTGTTGAAGCTTGCTTCGTGACTGACTGTAGGGCCAGTTTTGGAGAAAGATCCATGAGGTGCTGAGAAGAAGGTATATTCTCTTGTGTTTGGGTGAAATATTCTATAGATGTCTATTAGGCCCATTTGATTCATAATGGCTGTTAGTTTCATTATTTTGCTGTTTAGTTTTCATCTAGATCATCTGTCAATTGATGAGAGTCGGGTATTGAAGTCTCCCAGTATTAACATGTGGGGTTTGATGTGCGATTTGAGCTTTAGTAATGTTTCTTTTACAAGTGTGGATGCCCTCATGTTTGGGGCATGGATGTTTACTTGAGATACTATCTTGGTAGATGTTCTTCCTGTGATGAATATGAAGTGTCCTACCAACAGGGAATATGGAGACTTAAGCAACCACCTCCTCTAGCCAAGTGACATTTCCCGTGAAGGGAGGGAGCTATCAACCCACCCACAAAACCTCTAACCCAAAATTTGTCTTGCCTACAAGATGCACAGGGATAAAGATGAAGGAGAGATTGGGGGAACAGTCAACCAGTGACTACCCCAACTTGAGACCCATCCCATGTAAGAGCGCCACCCCCTGACATTATTAATGATACTCTGCTGTGCTTGCAGACAGAAGCCTAGCATAACTGATGGGTTTTGAGTCGCGGCAGAAAGCGTCTGCAGACACCAGGCCCAGGCAGTTTCATGTGTAAGAGGTTTAATTGGAAGGGAGGTAGGGGGGTATCAGCGCAGGAAGAGAGAAGGGGGAGAGAGAAGAAGAAAGAGAGAGAAAGAGAGAGAAAGATGGAGGGGAACTACCCACATATTTATATGTGGGGTGACCTAGTAATCTAGGTAAAGGTGGGAGCTGAGCCCAATGGATTCTGGGAATATGGTCGCCGTTGTCCTGGCAACAGGTCTGTGGACCCGCCCACATATCTGCTGCAGGCAGGTTCTTGATGCTAACAATAACTGTCTTCTGAGAGGCTTCATCCAGCAACAGATGGAAACAGATGTAGAGATCCACAGCCAAGCATCAGGCAGAACTCAGGGAGTCTTTCAGAAGAGTTGGTAGAAGGCTTGAGGGAACCTGAAGGATCAAGGACACCACAAGAAGACCTAAAGTTAACTAACCTTGGTCCATGGAGGCTTACAACGACAGAACCACCATCCAAAGAGCATACAGGGCTGGTCCTAGAGCTCCCACACATTTGTAGCAGATGTACAGCTTGGTCTTCTTGTGGGGCCCCTAACAACTGGAGCAGGGAATCTCTATGATTCTGTTGCCTGCCTTTGGATCCCTTTTCCTTACTGGGGTGCCTTGTCTGGCCTTGATAGGAGAAGAAATGACTAATCTTACTGCAACTTGATCTGACATGGCTGGTTAATATCCATGGGAGACCTGCCCTTTTCTGAAGAGAAATAGAGGAGTGAGGGGGGGGGGAGAGATGTAGATGTAATTGAGATGTAGAAAGAAAGACAGACAGAAAGAAAGAAGGAAAGAGAGAGAGAGAAAGAAATAAGGAAGGAAGGAAGGAAGGAAGGAAGGAAGGAAGGAAGGAAGGAAGGAAGGAAGGAAGGAAAGAGAAAGAGAGAAAGCTCATTACTCACTAACAAATAGGTATGACTATTGGTGGTATGTTAACTCACATAACCTAAAAGTTTTCCCACATTCAAGGTACTGTACTTTCTACAAGGCCCTGGTTATGTGCCTGAAAAACACTAAATCCACTTGTGCCTAGTGAGCACAGCATCTTATATAAACTTAGCTTTGAATAATTTGAAGTCCTGGCCCGAATATCTCAGAGTGTAACCATATTTGAAGATAAGTCCCTTGAAGAGACTATTAAGTTAAAATAAGATTTTTTTTTTAAAGATTTATTTATTTATTTATTATATGTAAGCACACTGTAGCTGTCTCCAGATGCACCAGAAGAGGGCATCAGATCTCATTACGGGTGGTTGTGAGCCACCATGTGGTTGCTAGGATTTGAACTCATGACCTTCCGAAGAGCAGTCAGTGCTCTTCCCTGCTGAGCCATCTCACCAGCCCTAAAATAAGATTTTTAAAGAGAGTACAAATGCAAAAAAACTAATGTCTTCATAACAAAAGGGAGAAGGGGAGGAAAAGAGGGACAGGTAGAAAGGCAGGCAGGCAGGCAGGCAGGCAGGCAGGCAGGCAGGCAGGCAGGCAGGCAGGCAGGCAGGCAGGCAGGCAGGCAGGCAGGCAGGCAGGTAAGCAGGCAGGCTGGTAAGCAGGCAGGCAGGCAGGCAGGCAGGTAGGCAAGCAAATGAACTTATGAACACACCAAAAGAAGAGTTATCTGTAGGACAGTGCCCTCATGCGATGCTTCACCTGCTGACACCTAGTCTTAAACTTTATGCTCCAAATAATGTGAATAAAATGTAAAATATAACTGTGAAATAAAGCATAAAGTTCCTAATGTAGTCAGCCTGGGTGTTTTGTAACGATGGGGCTGGCACACTAATGCACTTCTCTATGCAACAGCCCTAATCGTGGTTCAACGGGCTTTTGGCTCTAGAATGCATGGATGACTCCACAGTATCTTCAGCTTTATTAATAGTCTCACTTCTTGGAAAATGAAGTTGTCTTTCCTTTAATCCTGACTCATCTTTGGGGAAGCAGAATGATTTTTCAAGGAGATTTTTTTTTTTTAATCCAGGAATGAACAACTGATTTCTTTCTAAGAGTTCAATGAATTATCAAATAAATTTTCCCAGGCTCACATATTGATCACACTTGCATATGTCACATGTCAGTTATTATCTGACTAGTCATGCCATCTTCCTATCATCACTGAAGAGGCTCCCTGGTACCCTTTATAAGTGCACTTTTCCCAAAGTCCCTAAGAACTTCTACAGGAACTCAAAATTAACGATTAATTCGATCTCTGCTTCCATTACTATAATATTGGTTGAGAGATTATTTTAATGTTTTTAAATCTTCTCAAGTTATGCTCAACTCTGTTACTCAAACTACTCAAACTGAGTTATATTGAACGGTGAGCATAAGATGATGCTATAACCCAAGTAATACACAATACTCTTAACCTCGCAGTACTTAGACTCTTTCGACTTAATTTGCAAGTTTCCATTTCAACTTTATCTCATTTCCTAATCCCCTTTCTCAATCACAGCAGAGTGACTTATGAAAATACAAGCTATATAGATAATTGCTTTTCTGTTTGGCCCTATTTAGCCCCTAAATGTTAACAGAAAGCCGTTCAATCAGACACTACCCCATATGCTAACACCAACATTACTATCAACTACCCCCTTTTACATTTAAAAGCCCATCCTCACAGATCTACTTATCTTTCCTCAAATGCAAAATGATACTTTTGAAAAGGAAGTTTAAATGAATGTTATTCTCTTTTCCTGGAGTGTTTTTATTTCTGTGGCACCTTGGTGTGCCTGTTAAAGGCTTTCTTTCCAGAATCAACTGTGGTTGCAAATCTTTAGTAATGCTTATTATAAAGCCTCCCCAGACCACACCAAAGGTTACTCATTCACTCCCACAGCTCATAAGAGCCTTTATCATTGCACTGTATTTCCTGGTTACACCAGCTAGTTACTGAGGGAAAGGTTTTTGAATTCATTATCTTCTCATTTCTTTATACTTAGCACAATCATTTAAAACTAGTACCTGTTAGTGAAATGATTTATTTAACATCAGGTGGGAAGACTATCTTTATTCATTTGTTTGCTTGGAATTTTGTTATTGTTTTTCTTTTCCTGTTTGGGTAATAGAGAGCAATGAAGTAGGAATACTAGATACATTGATTTTGTAATGCCTAGGTTACATCAGCCAAAGAGTACCTTAACCTGACAGTTTCTGTACCCACCCCTGGCCTGCACCGCAGTTCACATTAAGTGTTGACCTAGGACAAGCATCGGTGTTCCAATACTATCTACTTCTTCAAAGTCATCTCTTTCAAGGGGGTCATAGACTATGCTCTGCATTACACTTAAGCATATATAAGCACACCATTGACAGGCAGAAATTGAAATAAAGGAGAAATTACTTGTTTTGGCCTACAGTTTTGAGGCTTCAGTCCAAGGTTGACTAGATGAATTGCTTTGTGTCCGAGGCGAGACATAATATGCTATGCTGAGGAGGTTGGTCAGCTCGGGGTGCCAGAAAGAAGAGATACCTGTCTCGTGGGCCCCCCCCTTTGCTCATGTCTGAGTGTGCAGCTATTGTATTCCACTGCCCACGTTCCATGTAAAATCTTCCCTGCCTATTTGAATCTATGCAAATGCTCTCACAGAGGCACTCAGCAGCACACAGTACTAATTTCATGTCTCCCAAGTGATTAGTTGTGGGCGGTTGAAGTCTGGGCCTGGTAAGTTCTTGGCATCTTATTAAAGAATGAAATAAATCACATAGGTTGCAAAGCAACCTGGATCTTTATTCAACCTGAAACAATAGTACAGATTGTAAAGGAACAAACACACTGTCAAGACTAACACTGGAGCACATAAATGAGAATATTCAAGGACCTTGATTATTGTTTGAGGTGTCCTTTTTAGGGACTGAAAAGAGGAAAAGTTTGGTTGCTGTTTTAGGGTTTCTATTGCTGTGAAGAGACACCATGACCAGGAAAACTCTTATAAAAGAAAACATTTCATTAAGGCTGGCTTACAATTTCCAGTTTAGCCCATCATCATTCATAGTGTAAAGAGAGGTGGCATGCAGGAAGACATGTGCTGAAGAAGGAGCTCAGAGTTCTCTTGATCCACAGGCAGCAAGGAGGAGACTGTCTGTCACACTGAGCACATCTTGAGCATATATAGCCTCAAAGCCTACCTCCACATTTCCTCAGTGAAGCCATACCTGCTTCAACAAGGCTACACCTCCTAATATTGCTACTCTTTATAGGCCAAGCATTCATACATGAATCTATGGGGCTATATTCAAATCACCATAGCTGCCAGGGGGCATAGTGTGGTGGCTCTTTGCTTTGATCAACAGATTAAGTTTAACAGAACCATTTTGATACTCACATGTCTCTTCCCATAATGTATGTTATTTTAATCATATACACATCCAATTATGCAAGGACACATGCTGAGGATTTGCCTTAAAAATTCACTTAGAGTACCAAGTGCACTCAAAACTATTCTAGGTCAGACTGGATATTGCCATTAGTTCTAGGGTGTGTTTGAATAAATATATCATATTATTAGGGGAGTTGTTAAGAGGAGTTGTTTCTTTACACCTTCAAAACAATTATTAATTTATTCTCTTCTACCCAAGCAAGAAGTGTGGCAGAAATCCTAGATTGCTAATGGGTTGCTAGGTGCATTGTATGGAGAGGGGTGCATGCCTTATGTGAGCTAAATGATATTACAGCCTGCAAAACTATTCTTTAGCTTGCTTACTTCACCATCAAAATTAGTCATCACATCTTCCAACTATTAGTTAGACATAAGGATATTCCTAAAGCATAACAATGGTACAAAGTCAGTTGAATAATCTCCTAAGTAAAGAACAGTTAAAGAGTATACACCATCTTTATTTCTGTATTACATTGTACTGGGTGTCATATCTGATGTGATAAGGCAAGAAAAATACTAAAGAATTAGAAATAAAAGGAAAGACTATTATTCAAAAGCAACTGGTTTGTGGATGTATACACACACACACACACACACACACACACACACACACACACATTCAGAGAGAAAGAGAGAGAGAGAGAAAGTCAAGGAATCCACACAACTGTTGTTATTAAAAGTAAGAAATTTTACCCAACTATCAAGGTGTATCATATTACATGGCATAGCTACATTTCTTTTTTTTTTTTTTTACATTTTTCTTATTAGATATTTTCTTTATTTACATGTAAATTTCTCCTTTCCCAGTTTCCTCTCCAAAAAACAAAGGAACATACAAAAACAAACCCATTGCCTCCCCCATCTCCATGCCTGCCACCCCTCCCTCTCCCACATATTCGCCCTGGCATTCCCCTACACTGGGGCACAGAACCTTCACAGGGTTGAGGTCCTCTCCTCCTATTGATGATTGAATTTTCAATCCTCTACTATACACATGCTGCCAGAACAATCAGACCCCTCCATGTGCAGTCCTTGGTTGGTGGTTGAGACCCTGGGAGCTCTGAGGGATTAGTTAGTTCATAGCTACATTTCTATTAACTAAAGACAAATACCTGGGAAATATTCCATCTTAAATACTGTTTATAATAGAAATAAGATAAAGTAACTGATAGAAACCATCAGAAATAGTACAAGGCTTACATAATGAAAGCTACTAAATAGTTTAGACAAAATTTCAAAGAAAGTAATGACTATAAGAGATATCTTTTGGGGGATTAGAAGAGTAGGTCTTATTCAGAGATCAATCCTTTGCATTATGAAATATAGATTAATGTCATCTCACTTTAAACACAAGCATGATCGGGCATGGTGACACATGCCTGTAACTCCAGTAACTGAAAGGCTGATTTAGAACTAATTTAGAACCAGCCTGAAGCAAATAATGAATCTCAGAATTTAAGGTCAGAGTGGGCTACATAGAGAAACTATTTAGAAATAAATCTAGGCAGAGAGTTAGAAGAAATGAGCAGGATCATTCCAGAACTAAAGAAATAAAAATTATCTAGATTAAGAAGGCAAAAGTTAAGTGATTTCCACTATCTCATTATAAAACACAGGATAGTATAAACCATTAATCCAGCATTCATTTCACCAATATAAAGAAGAACAAATTTAAAATGGAACAAAATACAGGGGCAGAGTGGGGGCAGAAAGGATCTCACCCACATATGGTTAATTGGTTTCAATGTATAACCAAAATGATTTAATGGAGAAAGGCTCCTGTTTTCCTGAAATGGGTGCTGTAATAACTGTATGTCCCTCTTGCACAACAGATGCAACATTTATTCAAAGTATTTAATAGGTTTAGCAAACTGTTTGATAGACCTTCCTGCAGAACACTCAGAATATTTTTAACTTAGGAAATTCAAAGATCTATTGCACAGATGTATTTGTTACTTTTTTATTACTAATAAAAACACCTAGTATAAGCCATCTGGAGGAAGGAATTAAACATTTTGGCTCACAGTTTCTAAAGATTCAGTCTAGATTGTTACATGCCAGGTAGATAAAGCATGTAGTAAAAGAAAGTTGTTTACTTCATAGTGAGCAAGAAAAAGAGAGGGTGAGGTCAAAAGCAAGATACTCCTGAGAGTCAGCTTGTAGTAATGTATATCTACCTAGGGTGGATCTAAAGACAGCACCAGCTCAACTGTGTCAACTGTGGCCCATGCTCTCAACACATGAAAAGGTGAGAGGGCTACTTCATATAAAGATTATAATATGCTTTCCCCACAGTCCCCGGAAGAGAGAGCTGGATCCCCGGCAGGTTTCTTCAAGGTAGCCTCAGTAGGTTGACCACTTTCTAACAAGTGACCCCTTCCCCCATCACACACACACACACACACACACACACACACACACACACACGCACGCACACACATTCATTAGCTATGGCAGCACAAATTGAACTCAGTGTTTTGATGTTGAGGGATGAGGAGGCATGGATGGATCAGGGAGGAGTTAAGGAGGAGAAGTGGGGGTAAATATGATTAAAATAGATTGCATGAGGCTATTGCAAAGCTATTGTCTGTCCTCTACAACCCGATAGTAAGGACCTATTACTGAAGAAAAAACTTAATTATGTTATCAAGCACAAAGAAATCAAGCTGGTATTCAAACTAAACATTTCACCCTTACCAACAAGCATTCATAGAGATGGAAGGTACTCTTCACGTTACCAGAGAAGAAAGAATATTAATATTATCCAGCTACAAGCCCTGTGACCTAAAACTGCAACCTGTATACCAACACAATAGTGGCACAAATGTTATAAGAGTAACCAAGCACTTTTAAATTGAATTTAGGTCCCACTCCATTGGATGGAGCCCATACCTGACACTGCTAAAGTAGATGGGAATTAACACAGAAACCCATAACTGGGCAACGTGCAGTGAAAGACTTTGGAATACTGAGTTCTGTGCCATCCAAATAGAATGTCTTCATCAAGCCCCCTCCCTCAAGGCTTAGCAATCTAACTGGAAGAGGGGGTGGAAAAATTTTAGGAGCCAGAAATGGTAGATATTTCCAAGGAAACAGTGTTTGCCAGACACTAGAGGATTGGTGTGCTTACGACATAAAACCTGCACAGCTTCAAGCCAGATAAGGTCTCAGCACGGAGGAAGAGAAGTAGACGTAGGCTGTCATCCCTAGGAAGTCATTTGTAAGTGATACCCACTAGCAAAGTGAAAATGTTTTCTTCAATGGAGTGTCATTGGGTATATGAACCATACTCTAGGACAGGCTTCACACCTAGAAATAGTTGGTTAACACAAAATAAACTCCATGCAAGATTTTTTTGTGTGTATTTTTATTTCATTTGGGCATTTTTGTCTCATTGATTTTCTGTTTGTCTATTTAAATTTTTGTTTCATTTGTGGGCTTTGTTGCTATTGTAGGAGTTTTGGATGGGGTTTGCTTTCTTTTGTTGGTTTTTGGGTGTTTTGTTTTTCTTTATTTTATATATAGAGAGAATGAGAAAATGAAGTTGGGTGATTAGGGAGGTAAAGAAAATCTGTAGGGGGAAATTTGAGGAGGGGACAAAACAAAGAAAAAGTGAACAATACATTGGAAGAGATTCTCAAAAAATTAATAAACCATATTCAAAAGAGAATAAGGGATTAAGGTTTGCTTCTAGTTTACTGAATAGAGAAAAGTCTAGTATTTAAGTACCTACTATACATTGGGTACTGTGTCAATTCCTTTACAGATTATCTCTATCCTCACAATGACCCTAATAAATACTGACACTTCCCTTTGACAACTCAACTGAAGTCAGCAAGACTCGCCAATTTGCTCCAGAAAACGGAAATGACATTTGGAAGTGGAAAGTACCCTTTTTGTAAACAATGCAATCATGACACTAAAAGGTATTAATTACACACATGATCCCAGGCTCTTGGGTAAGAGTGAATAAATAATAAACTCAAAGGATACGTGTTGATTGCAAAACTAGTTAGTAAATATAGGGGTTTGAATTATAATGGCTTAATTTTAGGCAATAGTTCAAATATATAACTATCTTTGTCTGAAAATGAAGAGGCATTTGATAAGTGAAGTAGATTGTATAATGGCCATGAGTGTAATCTATTAAATAAGAATAAAGTTATTCAGCCACAATTTCACAGCAAACAATTGGCAATATATTTCCCCCATACCACCATACAGTGTCAAACATCAGAGCATCTCTCAAAAGCAGACTAGTTGTAAACTGGCGTTATACAGCTCAGAGGGATAAAGCCAGCAATTAGCATTCTGAAGTCAAGATGCTTTTATATGCAACAGCTAACTTCCCCATATAAAAAGCATTCCTTCATCAGGTGCAATTTCATTTTCCATAAAGATTGCCTGTACGTCTTCTCATTAAGCCATCATCAGGAAGAACAGTTACCCAGGCTCTTGTTCACCCATCTTGATGCTTCCATATCTAGCACAGCTTGTCTCATACATAATATGAAACTCTCCTTCTAGTTGAAAGAGAAAAATGACATCATCTTTTTTTCTTTTGCATCAATGTAGCAAGCCTGACTTACTTCATAACATATTTGAAAAAGAGTAAAGTTCCTCCTCCTCAAAAGAGTGACAGTAGGAACATGTTTACTTCTAGTTTGAATAACACCACAATTAAGGCTAGGCAAACTACTGTTGATAATTGGATCTATGGGACATCATCCCTGGAGTTTCAGCACTTGTAAGGCTGTACTGACAGATTTGCAACTTTAATTTGCTGCAATATTTGGAAAATTTTCAAAAGCAATAAATAGACTAAATTGTCTTCCAGAGTCAGAGGCTGGTCCTTTGGAGAATGTTTCTGTAGCTCAGTCGCTAAGGCAACTATAGACATGAGTAATGGAGACGTTAGGTGTCCCTCACCGTGAGAATATCCACCATCACTTTCTTAAACTAAAAAGGAAACTCTGATTTGTTTTTCAATGTTCAAGGTCTTCAATTAATTTCTTTTATGTCTTCAGAAATCTGTAGATTATTTTACTTATTGACTCTCCAAACCATTGTGAGCATCTCTCTAGGAATGGCAAAAAACCTATAAAATTGAGAGCTAGAGATTTTCCCTTAAGAAGAATATTACCAAGCTAAGAGAAGAAGATCATCTTAGTAATTTAAAGGTAAATACACATTTGTAGCTGATCTACAAATGTAGTTTTGAAATTAGGGAGGGAGCAAACAATTGTTTCGTTTGCTATTCTCTTACAATGTTTATTTGATGAATTCTCTCGCTCCACCTTAACAGGAGAAAAGGTCTTGCTGCAAAAGCATCAAGTTCACCATTTACTGTTGACTTCCTGGCTAAGTTATATAAATGACTGATTGTTCAAACATGCACTTCTTCAATAATACTCTCGATTTAGAGAGGCACTTAAATACAAAGCCTAAGTTCATATGAAGGAAAAACTGTGAGAAAATTCAAAGCAGAGTTGTTTGCTTTATATATTTCTGCTCAGTAATCCATTAGGACATATGTATGAATATACTATCATAAAATGGTCCAGGGAAATTGGACCTCTGTCACAGTGTTTTTTTTCCTGGGATTTTCTCACTACCCCAGAATTGAAGTCATCATATTTGTGCTGTGTCTGCTGATGTACCTGATCACCTTGCTGGGAAATACTATTCTGATCTCCATCACGGTCCTTGATTCTCATCTGCACACTCCCATGTACTTTTTCCTCAGCAACCTCTCCTTTCTGGACATCTGGTATACCTCTTCAGCTCTCACTCCTATGCTGGCAAACTTTGTTTCAGGGAAAAACACCATCTCATTCTCAGGATGTGCCTCTCAGATGTATTTCTCTCTTGCCATGGGCTCCACAGAATGTGTGCTCCTCTCTATGATGGCCTATGACAGGTATGTGGCCATCTGCAACCCCCTAAGATATCCCATCATTATGAACAGGAGAGTCTGTGTACAGATTGCAGGCAGCTCCTGGTTTACAGGCTGCTTCACTGCCTTGGTAGAAACTGGACCTGTGATTCATCTGTCTCTCTGTGGTAATAGCATCATCAATCATTTCACCTGTGAAATTCTGGCTCTCTTAAAAATGGCCTGTGGAGACACTTCCATGGTGCAGTTAATTATGTTAGTGATCAGCATCCTTCTTCTCCCATTGCCAATGTTGCTCATTTGTGTCTCCTATGCATCTATCCTGTCCAACATCTTGAGGATCAGCTCAGTGGATGGCCGAAGCAAAGCCTTTTCAACATGTGCAGCCCACTTGACTGTGGTGGTTCTGTTCTATGGGACAGCTCTCTCCATGTACCTGAAACCCTCATCTGTAAACTCACAGGAAATAGATAAATTTATGGCATTGGTATATGCTGGACTAACACCAATGCTAAATCCTATTATCTACAGTCTACGGAACAAAGAAGTAAAAATGGCTGTGAAAAAATTGTTAATAAGAAATCCCTTCAGTGCTATCTTAACTTCTGTCCTCAAATAATATTAGAGTAAGGCATACTCATAAATTTTCAAATTTATTGAGAAAACTGCATAATAATACAAGCCAATTTCCTAGAAATCACTAATTTTAATTACAACTGCCATTATGTCCTATATCCTGATTTGCCTTATAAAATCTTTTGTATCAATGAATCATTTATATACAAATATGTTGTCAAGAAGGTAGTTAGCATTTATTGCATATTAATATAAACTTAAAATGATGTAACTACCTATTTTCTCTGTTTGACCTATTAAATATTTCATTGTCCAGCAGTGACATAACCATGAAAATAAGTAATATAAAAGGATGTAGAATTGTTAGCAAATTCTGAAGTAATCTTTTCTCAGTGATTTGCAACTATCCTTGCAGTTAAAAGGAAAGATATTTTAAGTTAGTATGCACATATGACCATCACTATCTGATACTATTCTAGTTTCTGAAACATTAAAATGTTAAATTTATTTTTTCAGAGTTGGAGAGACCAACTTTGACTACTTATTTAGGTTGTATATGTTGAGGAATGAATAAATATCTGTAACATAACAAGCATATCATGATAAGGATTGCACAATTATAATTTTATTTGTGAGCTTTACTAGAAATATAAAAATAGGAGATCTGGAATTATGGGTCTTAGATGGAATGATTTCATATTATACTTAAGAGTCTTAAATTCATCAGTTACTCACCCAAATAATTATGTAACACATTAAACAATTGGCCTGGGATTGTAGCTCGAGACAGCATGTCCAAGGATTTAGCTTTAACCCCTCAGTACTGTTGAAAAGACATTCTAAAAACATGTTGCTTAACTGACCATGTAAGACTGACAAAGAAAGAACTCTACTCTATATTGAGTATGTTTTAAAAGAGGTATTGTATCTGTATTAAAAATATATGGAATAAAACATTCATAAATGTGTTTAATATGTGTAAACAAAACTGCAAATTAAGATGTCATGATGATATGAACTAATGTGTTTTACTTTTCTATTAAATCCTCCTGGAATCTGGACACAAAGCTGACATATATATTACTTCCTTGAAATTATGTAAATGATGGCTTCATCTTATGAAAGTGTATTTCTTGCTACTACAGACAAACTTCATGTGGGCCTTACAATTAAGAACGGAGAGATAATCACACGTAAGTATCACACCAGCACTGGGGTGAGTCTAGTAATCCCAGCACTGTGAAGGCTTAGGCAGAAGGAGTATCAAAGCAGCTGTGGCCATATACTGAGATCCTCACCCAAAACACAGAGGAGCTGAATAAAGAAAAAGAAGAAAGAAATGAAGGGGAGAAAGAGAGAAACAGAAGCAGACAAACAGAAAAAGAGATGGGGAAGGGAGAATGAGGAAGGGAAAGGGGAAGGGAAAATGAAGGAAGGAAGTTATTATATGAGACCCATATTTGAGCAAGACAAGACTCACAAACATAACATAAGTCAGTCACTGGTGCATGCATTTAGGAAAGAAGCCTGTAAGACATATGTAAGAATTCAGTGGGGTAGAATCCTCCTGGGGATCTTAATTCAAATGCCTTCAGCATGCAAGAGAGAAGTTCTCACTACAGCCTGTCAACTCAAAATTCTCCAAAGGGAGGGACAATTATTATTATTATTTCATCTCTACTTAAATAGCTCATTGCAAACAGTAATGACAATATAATACTGGTTTTGGCTAAGAGTCCATAGTTTATAGAGGGCATATATGAATGAGGAATTTTCTCTGGACAGCTTATGAAGCTGCTCAGAGGCAAAACCCAGTAACAAGGCCTCAATTGCTCTGGTTGGATCAGTAGCCTAAACAAGGTCGTCTAATTTCAAGAGTTTAGGGAGTAAGGCATTTTTATCTTCTGCATATGTTGTGTACCCCACAGATAAACCTGTGTATGCAACCCTGGATTGTGCTTTACTTAATCACTGTCACTTGTCCCATCAGGAGTAGCCCCCACGGCTGCTGCAGCCCTTACTGTACTTAAAGAGGAAACAGTTCATTGGAATATGCCTGACTGAATCACACCACAGTTCATTTCTGCTTCTCTGGAGAAACATCCAGTTTATTCTTTGTTTGTAATGTTTACATCTATTGTTCTTCCTTACTTCAGTGCACAAGTGATTGACTTCAGTGAATGAGTGGGTTTTGCTTTGGAAGCTTTACCACTTTAGCTCTACAGAGCAGCCATGATTTCAAGGTCTAAGCTGGCAAAATCTCACCGGCTATGAACCACCCTTGGGAACCACCTCCAGGTACATTCAAGCAAACTGATAGGAAACGCTTTCTTGTTAAATTGTCTGGAGGGATCATTGTCTCATCATGTAGGGTGACTCCATTGATACCGTGCACATGCGTATGTGTGTATGTGTGCATGCATATGTGCTTATGTGTGTGTGCATTTGTATGTGTTTTTAAGTAACTTTATAAAATAGTATGCTTTCCTATGGCTTGTTAAAATATGCTTAGTATTACTTATTATACCTGCCTCTCCCTCTGTATCATGCCACCTCTCTTCTCTCCATCTTTCTATGTAAATTCTAAGTTATACACACACAAAAAAAAGATGCAGAGCTAGGATCTTTCACAAATAAGAAAGAACATATGATATTTGTCTTCCTAGTTTGTCTTACTTCACTTGGTGTAGTGTTTCCCAGGTCCCATTTACCTGAAATTTTCATGATATATTTTTCTTTACCACTAGAAACATTTTGATTGTGTGTGTGTGTGTGCATCACACTTTAATTATCCACTCCTCTGCTGATGGATATTTGGTCGTTCTCATTTCAAAGCTATTGTGAATCAAGCAGGAATTAATATTGTCAAGCAAGTTTCTGTAGAGTACAATGTCCAGTCCTTCAATTGTACATCAAGAAGTGATGTAGCTGGGATATATGGTAGATCTATTTTTGTTGGTTTATTTTTATTTTATGTAAAGGTTTTGCCTACATGTATGTATGTGTGATACGTACATGCAGTATATGGGGCCAGAAGAGGGCACTGGATTTCCTCAAATTGGAGTTACTGACATTTATAAGCCGCCATGTGGCTGCTGAGAATTGTAACTGGGTTATCTAGAAAAGCATCCAGTGTTCTTAACTCTGGCTGAGTTATGTCTCATGCCTCAGCTTGTTAGTTTTATGAGTTTTAACTTGTCAATTGTTGCTTTTAATTCCTGAGCAAATGGAGTCCAGTTCAGAAAGTTCTTTCCTACACCCATATCATGTAGGGTGTTGCCTATGTTTTCTCCTAGTACTTTCATGTTTTAAATGGAAGGTTTTGGTCCACTTGTAGTTTATTTTTATACAGGTTGATAAATGTAGGTCTAACGTAATTTTTCTCCATGTGGGTATCTAGAGTTCTCAGCACCATTTGTTGAAGATGCTCTCACTGATCACTGAAAGAGCAAAAGTTAAAAAAAAAAAAAAAAAAAGAGCAAAAGTTGTGAATGAAGTGGACCTGTGAGAAAGTATCGTTTTAAGAATAACATGGCTTGCATGCAAATTGTGTCGTAAATGTGATAACTAAGCAGATGAATATTTAAGACTTATTTAGAAGAGGTCAGGCTAAGGATGTGAACATGGGGTACTTTGCAAATGGTAGCAGAAGACGGGAAAGATCAGTGAGGTAGAGGTTGGAGATAACAGAAGGAAGAGGTTGAGCTGTCAAGCAATGCTGCAGGGCCTTGTCTCCCTACAGGTAGAGATGATGTGACAGTGCAGCGTCTTCACTATCAATATCCTAAGCTGGTCAACACAGTTGCCATTTTTAAATATGACTTCCATTAGCCACTCATATTGATTCACGTGGATATACAATATGTATCTAGATCAGCAATTATCAACCCCTTTTGCCAAACTTCTATCTCCAGAAATATTTCCGTTGTAACATAACAGCAGCAAAATTACAGCAATGAAATAGCAGTGAAAATAATGTTATGGTTTGGGTCACCACAGCATGAAGCTCTGTATTGATGGATCTCAGCATTAGGAAGGTGAGACCCATTCTCTGGATGATTCCTCCTCTCAAAGGTCGCAGCATTAGGATGGTTAAGAAGCGTTGATCGAGCCGGGCGGCGGTGGCTCACGCCTTTAATCCCAGCACTTGGGAGGCAAAGGCAGGGAACTCTCTGAGTTCGAGGCCAGCCTGGTCTACAGAGTGAGTTCCAGGACAGCCAGGGC
>NW_022196900.1:13647159-13651726 GCF_008632895.1 Mastomys coucha
AAAAAAGCATTGATCGAGATGATCCCTCCTCTCAAGATTTCCAGTCTACCAACTATCACTGCTGGTCACAAAAATGACTTCTTATGTTTGATTGTACTCTTGTGTCATAATCTCAGGGAAGAAAAAATAATCTGGAAATAGTTTTACTTCTCCAGAGATAAACAATTTTGTGCTTCTTAATAGAGAATGTTTGTGGTTCTTAATATTTAACCCCGAATAGCTTTCCTAAAGCAACTATGCCAATTTTCTTTATATATTACATGTCTACCCAAACAGATAGTCTAATGAAAAGAACTTGTCCCAGAAATTCAACAAAACTGAAATAGTAAAATTGGCCTTTGCCCAATACAGTCTTACACATAACTGTAGTTATCTGGTTTGTTTCCTTTGGGAATATCCCGTGTGTCTCTTCATCATCTCCATCTAAGGAGGTCATGTGATTAGGGTCCAGATGCAGAAGAGAACTGAATTCAGAAAGGATGTAGTAGCTGGAAGTATGGTGAATCAAAAGTCCAGATTTAGCAACCATCCCCTGGCTGCAGGTATACATCCGGTATCTGTGGGGAATAGGTCAGCAGGGGTATGTGTTTGAGAAGCTGAGGCGGGAGATTAATTATGGCTGGAAGGTAAAATGTGAGGGTGAATCATTTCATCATATTATCAATAAAGAGTGAAGGAAACATCATTAGGGGAAAAAGGATAAAGACCTAGATGCCAGTAAAAGAAAGCACAACATTCAAGATCCAAAATTATGCTTCGGTGTTATCCTGGGCTGGACAACACTCCGGAGAAGAGACTGTTACAGAAAAATATGCAGAGAACTGTCACTTTCTATCTTTGTATGGCTATCCTTAAAATTCTGGAAATTTACAAGAAAAAATTTAAACCCTTCTAACATTAACAAAACAATTTTTATGATTTCTGCAAGCATCATGTCTGACTTTGACAATATGTTGGGTTGTAGACTATGTAAGATTATTATAAACTGGTTTCCTAGGAAACAAACTCAAATGCAAGTTTGCCACTAAAGGGTCATTGGAGAATGTCCTTAGGAATATCACCTGTCAGAGGATAAGAAGATCGTAAAGAAAGAGAAGTCAGCTGTGCTTACTATCTCCAGGAGCCTCTGGGATTCCCACAGGCATCAAGGAGGCTAGCAGAGGCCATTAGCAACAACCCCGATCACAGATCTAAGACGAAAGCTTATACTTCAAGCTACAGCAGTCACAAAATGTAATCTTTGTTCAGGAAAGGGATAAAAACCTTGGCCAGGCAATTCTGAAACAATTCTCAAATAGGTACCTGGCTCTACACTTTAGTCACCAGAACTCCCCAAACCTGAGGGAGAGGGTGCCTCACACCATGAATGCTGGCATGCATTGCCACACCTACCACAATGAACACTTGAAGAACAGATTAAACACTTTAATCTGGCTCATGGATGGAGGAAGAAAATAGAGAAAGGGGGAAGAAAAGAGAATGGGTCTGTAACACTGAAAACTGAAATACCCCAAATGCTAAGTATGTTTAGAGCAGTTTTAAGCATGATGGGACTAAACTCTAACAGAATTAATCTATTCCTGTGTGCTACCATGGCTAGATGATCATACAGCATGAACTTAATCCTTTATTCTACTTACAAAGCCCTTATTTCTCCCAGTTTGAATCTACTGCTAAACAACCTATCTAGGCACCCCTTGGGCCTGGGCCTTTCCCATTCTTTGTACAACATTTTAGCAGATGAAGCAGGAAAATTCTGAGTTCAAAGGCAGCCTGGGCTAAACAAAAAAAAAAAAAAATCATTTCAAAAATCTAAACAAATGAATATAATATTACTTGGTTATTTAAAAAGAAAACTCAAGAATGAGTCTTGGCAAGCTAAATAACTAGCATGAACCTTATAGTCAAGGGCACTTGTTTTGGGTCTGGAGTCATTCAGAGATTTACAAGTCTGACACTGAATATATTTTAGAAAGGAGAGGCGGTTTTATTTCTGGCACCAGTTCTACACCTAAGGTTTGGAATTCTCAAAGTGCAGCCCTGGGCTAAGTTAGCTTAGGGCTTGTGGAGGCAAAACCCACAAGATTACACGTATCCTACCTACGTGTAGGCAGGGCTTATATTAAGACATACATCTTGCAGCTGTTCTAGTCATCTTTTTGAGGAGAGGAGCCAAGCTGAATTACAGATGCAGAAGCAGTAGCTGAGCTGAATTACAGATGCAGAAACAGCAGCCTCGCGACCTACCACCTGGCAAGAAAAACAGTTAAATTTTAGAAGATCAGTCAATCACAAGAATGGTCTTCAGAATCTGGAGAAAAGAGAAGTGGGCTGCTAGGGTACAGCTTGTACAAGATAAGGCTACATGCTAAAGACATTTCTCTTTTTGTCTTATATATAGTTACATATGTGTGTGTGTACATTCTTATATATATTCTAATCATAGTATAGTACTTTGCATATACACATATAGAATATGTATAATATATGTATAATATAGTTCATATACATAGAATATATATATATTCTAATTATAGTAATTAAGACCTTAAGCATGATGTTAGCCATCACATAGTCTGTGCTCTCTGGCTAACGGGAGGAAAGCATGAAGAATGAAATGTAAAAGTAACACAGAGAAGTAAAATGTAGAAAAAATATCTGTGCAGTATTTTATTGTGCCAGGTTCTGTGTTTGAAAATTAGTAAATACATATGAGAAGTAGATACTGTTGTTTTCACATGAATAAGAGAAAATTAAAACTTATAAACTTGCTTATAAGTGTCTGCTTACTTAACAGTACATCTAGGGTCCAAATCAGATCTATTTAAATCAAAAGTATCCAGTTTTCAGTACATTTTTCTCAGTGAAGGCATATTCACCCACAAAGTTTGTTACCTCATACTTAAAAGAAGGATCTAGTAATATAGAAAATAAATTATGATGAGTCACTAGGCCATGCTGACCTGAGCAAGGATATTTCCTCCATACCTCCCAGACTATTACGATGAACATTGTAAATGCCTTTAATGTACATTATTATGCAAATATCAAACTCAATCCAAGTGCTGACATTGTGCTGTCACTTCTTAATTATGCATAAATTTATAAAATTTTACTAAAATTAACTTCTCCATATATCAAACAGGGAGAGAAAAATACCTACTTTCATTGATGTTTCAGGATGAAACTAAATATCCTGGAGTTATCATTTTAGGATTACAGTGTTGCAAATTAAAAATATCCCGAAACAATCCCATTTAGTCCATCTGAAGCTGACAGAGATGAGCAGAGAGCAGAGTCTCCTAATGCTTCCTGAAATGAACAAATCTAAGAAGACATGAAATGCTGACTTCTAGAGGCTTCCCCACAGCAGGAGCACAGTCTCCTCCAAGCTAGGATAAATCCAAAATAAATTGGTAGGTAGATGCTATTCTCCTTTATGAATGATAAGAAATTAATTTCATTTGTACACAGTTGCAATCTTGATTGATTTTAATGAGCATGTTACAGCCTATAAACAGACATTTGAAAATATCAAATAAGTGCTCAAAACTTTTTTATTATTATTACTGATAGAAATGAGAACATCTTCACACTTAGCCTTTGACCTCTTAGGCTCTAAAGTTTTATTAATAAAACTCAGAAAAACAAATAACATCAAAGTGGCTGTTTGTACCATACTACGTGTTACTTTTCATAGTAAGTGCTGTCAAATAAATGTAAAGACTGCAAAACAACAGACTTGTGGGTTTCCATCGTTAAAAATAAAGATAAGGCACTATTACAAACTAAAGAAGACTAAGAGGTGTGACCACTCCATACAGCACTTGTGCTAGCTTGTGTACTCAACCAGAAAACAATTAGTTTTTAGCAGAAAGGCCATTTTAGAAATTGGTGAAACTGAAACAGGCTTGTTAACTATTCCAGACCTCAAACAACTATGTTACATGAAGGGACAGCTAGTAAACATTTTACACTCTTCATTCTACCTAGTCCTATAACTATTTGACTCTGTGGAGTAAAAGTAGTCATAGACCAGATGTAAGTGAATGGCTTGCTGTGTGCAATGAGATGAGGAACAGAAAATTTGTGTTTACCAGGAGATGGGGCGTAAGGAGCAGAGATAGATGGATTCATATGTGTTAGGCTGTTTGGAGAACACAAACCCATCAAGGTTGGCAAACCTAAATTTAAAAATCAGACTGGCAAGCCACAAATTCTAGGCTAAGGTCTATGTCATGAATAAGAAGGCAATCTGGAGGCAAAATTTCTTACTTCTCTAATGATTCAGTCTTTTTGCCTAGGACCATCACTCGACTAGATGAGCCTCAATCAAACTGTGAAAAATAATCCATTTTCCAAGTCTACTGACTTGAATGCCAATTTCATGTAAAACCCCCTTCACGGCATCATCCATACTGGTTCTTAGCCAAACCTATGGGTAGCATAACTCAACATAGTTGACATAAGACTAATAATCTTCGGACTCCCAGGGGAGACGCAGGGCAGCAGGGACATGATCCTCTCAGCTTCCGAGTGACAGAGGAGGTTCAGCGTCCTCCTCTGC
>NW_022196900.1:13656359-13675739 GCF_008632895.1 Mastomys coucha
AATAAAAAAAAAAAGACTAATAATCTTCATTAAATGGTAAACCTAGTTTCTTGATAGTGATGTAAAAGTAACATTTTTCAATATTTTGTTATATAAAATTGAGTCTTTCCTCATAAATATATCCTGATTACAGTTTCTCCTTCCTCTACTCCTCCCATTCCCTGTCCACCTCCCCTCCACTCCATATCTGCCTTTATTCTCTCATTAGAAAAAGAATGGGCTTCTAAGAGATTACAACCAAACATGACAAAATAAAATGTAGTTAGTTAAAGGAAAAACTATCATATCAAAGTTGGACACAACAATCCAATAGGAGGAAAAGAGTACCAAGAGCAGGCACTAGAGTCAGAGAATCACACTTTATCATGGTCAGGAGTCCCATAAAAATAGTAAGCTAATACCACCCTGTAGGCCCCATGCTCGCTGCTTCTGTCTGTTAGCTCATGTGTGCCTTGCTTCATTAATTCAAAGGTATTTTTCTCTTGGTGTCCTTCATCCATTCCCATCTGCTCCCAAAGTCTTTCTGATGATCACTGGATAACACACTAATCTATGAGTATGACAGAATATCATTGGGAAACATTTTATTGATATTTTTAGATCAGTCATCTTTGCTTTTACCATAGGTGACTAGGCTGTCTAGTCTCTTGCTATTGGTTACCATGGAAGTATAAATTCCTTCTCATGAAGTGGGCCTTAGGTCAAATCAGACATTGTTGGATACTCGACAAGTTCTGTGGTATCATTGCCTTAATATATTTGTAGGGAGGACAGATTATAGATCAAAAGTTTTGTGGGTGAGTTGGTGTCCACGTTTCTCTTTTGGTAGCCTGTTGAGTACTTTCTTGCACCAAAGCCACTAGAACATAGGGGTGAAGACTCCATGTAGGCATCTCATACTTCTCCATGCTCAATGAGGTGTGTGTGTGTGTGTGTGTGTTGTCATTAACAATGGAAATTCCATGTCAATTTTCAGAGAACAACCTCTTGTTCTAGCAACAGCCTTGGTTGGTTGAGGATTTTCACAGGTCCCTTTGGTCAACAACTCAATTGAATGCAATCTAATCCTGCCATTGGAAGACTTGCCTGGCTACAAGACATGTACAGTTGAAACTCCATATCCCCTGTGGTGACTCACCAATAGACTCATGTGACCTTGTTGGAGGAAGTGTGGTCTTGCTGGAGGAAGTGTGGGGGCTGAGGGGATATGCTTTGAAGTGTCCTATGCTCAAAAAACATCCAGCAACACACTTTTCTGCTGCCTTCAGATCAAAATATAGAACTCTCAGCTCTGTTCAAAGCAGCATGTTGACTTGTATGCTGACATACTTCTTGCCGTGACAATAATGGACTAAACCCCCGAAACTGTAAGGCAGATCCAACTAAATGTTTTCTTTTATAAGAGTTACCTTGGTCATACTGTCTCTTCACAGCAATGGAAACCTTAACTAAGACACCGTATTACTAGGAGTCTTCATTTGGCTCACTTTCATAGATTCTAGAAACTTTCCATTGCACTAGCTTCTCACCCTCCCTCCAAATGCCTCCCCAATTCGAGGCATCCCTCCCTGCATTCTCTCCCTCCCATCTCCAACCTCACCTAGTTTCCCTGATCCACTGCCCTTCCGTACCCCTGTTCATCCATAAATCAATTATATTTCCCCCTTCTAGGGGTCTATCTAACCTCTTGGTGTTTACAGATGGTACCTTAACTATCACTACTACATCCCCCTCTAAATGGATACATACCATATTCATCTTTCTAGGTCTGCATTACTTTACTCAGGGTGATTATTTTTTGGCTCTATCTATTTGCCTGAAAACTTCATGATTTTTTTAACAGCTGAATAATACTCCATTGTGTTAATGTACCACATTTTCTTTGTCAATACTTCAGTTGAAAGGGACATCAAAGTTGTTTCCAGTGTCTGACCATTATGAATAAAACATAATTGAGCAAGCGGTCCTTGTGGTAGAATGGAGCATCTTTTGTGTATATGCACAAGAGTAGTATAGCTGTGTCTTTAGGTAGATGCCTATTTTTCTGAGGAACCCCTATACCAACTTCTATAGTGGCTGAACAAGTTTTCACTTCCACCAGCAATGGACAAGTATTCTCCCTTGCTCCATATCCTTGCCAGCATGAGCCATTACTTACTGTTTTTTTCTTCTTAGCCATTCTGACAGGTGTAAGATGGAATCTCAAAGTCATTTTGATTTTCATTTCCCTGAAGACTAAGGATGTTGAACGTTTCAGTGTTTCTCAGCCACTTAAGATTCCCCTATTGAGAATTCTGCTTACATTTCTTCTCTGTTGGGAGACACACTACTATTAAGGTAGCACTCCACCATGTCTGCATCTTCTTCAAGCAAATGAAGCATTCTCAGTTTCTCTGCCACAGCCAATAATGTACTTTCACCCTGAAAATTCCTACCCATTCCCCAAGGTTCATATAGCCCTTGTTCACCTTAAATAAAGAGAACAAGCTGCTCCACTGAATACCAATCATTTAAGAGAGTTGATTCATTGAACACTGTCTAAAATAGCTATAAAACTAAAACCCTTACAGAAGACCCCAGGCACTTCCAGCTCAACTGAGATCCTGCTAACCCCATCTAATGTGCAGCAGCAGGCACCCTGACACCCCTAGGGAAGAACTGGAACTTAGAACCACAGTTCCCCATTTTTACTGGTTATTTTATTTATTTACATTTCAAATGTTGCCCCCTTTCCAGTATCCCCTCCACAATCCCCATCCCATCCCCCATCCCTTTGCCTCTAAGAGGGTGCTCTCTTACCCACCCACCTACTCCAGCCTCACCCTTTTAATATAGCACTGCTGGGGGAACAAGCCTCCAAAAGACCAAGGGCTTTCCCTCCCACTGATGACAGATAAGGCAGTCTTCTGCTGTATATGTAGCTAGAGCCATGGACCCGTCTACATATACTTTTTGGTTGGTGGTTTAGTCCCAGGGAGCTCTGGGGGGTCCAGTTAGTTGACATTGTTGTTCTTCTTATGGGGTTGCAATCCCCTTCAGTTCCTTCAGTCCTCCACTAACTCTCTTCCACTGGGGTCCCTGGGCTCAATCTACTGGTTGGGTGTGATAATCTGCATCTGTCTTAGTCAGATGCTGGTGAAGCCTCTCAGTTCCCCATTTTTAATAAGAATTTTTTATATCCATTTTCTCCAGTTTTTTATATATTTTGGATGATTGTCTATCAGATGTGGTGTTGGTAATTCTCTTTTTCCATTCTATAGGCTTCTGTTTTGTCTCTGCAACTCCTATCATGGGTATTTTGTTCCCCCTTTTAAGAAGGAATGAAGTAACCACATTTTGGTATTCCTTCTTCTTGAGTTTCTTGTGGTTTGTGGATTGTACATTGTGTATTTTGATCTTCTGGGCTAATATCCACTTATCAGACAATGCATACCATGTGTGTTCTTTTGTGATTGGGTTACCTCACTCAGGATGATATTTTCCAGGTCCATCCATTTCCCTAAGAATTTCATAACTTCATTGTTTTTAATAGCTGAATAGTACTCCATTGTGTAGATGTACCACATTTTCTGTATCCATTCTTCTGTTGAGGGACATCTGGGTTGTTTCCAGTTTCTGGCTATTATAAATAAGGCTGCTATGAGTGTAGTGGAGCATGTTAGAGTATCTTCTGGGCAATGAAGGAGTGTTCCTCTTTCTCCACAATCTTTCCAGCATCTGTTGTCACTTGAGTTTTTTATCCTAGACATTCTGACTGGTGTGAAGTAGAATCTCAGGGTTGTTTTGATTTGCACTTACCTGATGACTAAGGATGTTGAACATTTCTTTAGGTACATCTCAGCCATTTGGTATTCATCAGTTGAGAGTTCTTTGTTTAGCTCTGTACCCCATTTTTAATAGGGTTATTTGGTTCTCTGGAGTCTATCTTCTTGGATTCTTTGTATATATTAGATATTAACCCTCTATCAGATATAGGATTGGTAAAGATCTTTTCCCAATTTGTTGGCTTCTGGTTTGTCCTATTGACAGTGTCTTTTGCCTTACAGAAGCTTTGCAACTTTATGAGGTTCCATTTGTCAATTCTTGATCTTAGAGCATAAGCTATTGGTGTTCTGTTCAGGAAATTTCCCCCTGTGCCTATGTGCTCGAGGCTCTTCCTCACTTTCTTTTATATTAGTTTCAGTGTATCTGGTTTATGTGGAGATCCTTGATTCATTTGGACTAGAGCTTTGTACAAGGAAATAGGAATGGATCAATCTGCATTCTTCTATATGCTAACTGCCAGTTGAGCCAGCACCATTTGTTGAAAAAGCTATCTTTTTTCCACTGGATGGTTTTAGCTCCTTTGTCAAAGATCAAGTGTCCATAGGTTTGTGGGTTCATTTCTGGGCCTTCAGTTCTATTCCATTTATCTACCTTCCTGTCACTGTATCAATACCATGCAGTTTTTTTTTTTTTTTTTAATCACAATTGCTCTGTAGTACAGCTTAAGGTCCGGGATGATGATTCTACCAGAATTTCCTTTATTGCTGAGAATAGTTTTGGCTATCCGGGTTTTTTGTTTTTATTTATTTATTTTTGTTATTCCAGATGAATTTTCAAATTGCTCTTTCTAAGTCTGTGAAGAATTGACTTGGAATTTTGATGGGGGTTAAATTTAATCTGTAGATTGCTTTCTGCAAGATGGCCATTTTTACTATATTAATTCTGCCAATCCACGAGCATGGGAGATCTTTCCAACTTCTGAGATCTTCTTCAATTTTCTTCTTTAGAGACTTGAAGTTCTTGTCAAACAGATCTTTTACTTGCTTAGTTAGAGTCACACCAAAGTATTTTATATTATTTCTGACTATTGTGAAGGGTGTTGTTTCCATAATTTCTTTCTCAGCCTATTTGCCCTTTGTGTAGAGAAAGGTCACTGATTTGCTTGAGTTAATTTTATATCCAGCTACTTTGCTGAAGTTGTTTATCAGGGTTAGGAGCTTTCTGGTGGAATTTTTGGGGTCACTTAAATATACTATCATATCATCAGCAAATAGTGATATTTTGACTTCTTCCTTTCCAATTTGTATCCCTTTGATATCCTTTTTTTGTCTAATTTCTCTGGCTAGGACTTCAAATATAACATTGAATAGGTAGGGAGAGAGTGGGCAGTCTTGTCTAGTCCCTGGATTTAGTGGGATTGCTTCAAGTTTCTCTCCATTTAGTTTGATGTTGGCTACTGGTTTCCTGTATATTGCTTTTACTATGTTTAAGTATGGGCCTTGAATTCCTGATCTTTCCAAGACTTTTATTATGAAGGGATATTGAATTTTGTCAAATGCTTTCTCAGCATCTAATGAGATGATCATATGTTTTTTTTTCCTTTGAGTTTGTTTATATAGTGAATTACTTTGATAGATTTCCGAATATTGAACCATCCCTGCATCCTTGGGATGAAGTCTACTTGATCATGATGGATGAATGTTTTGATGTGTTCTTGGATTCAGTTTGCAAGAATTTTATTGAGTATTTTTGCATCAATATTCATAAGGGAAATTGGTTTGAAGTTTTCTTTTTTTGTTAGGTCTTTGTGTGGTTTAGGTATAAGAGTAACTGTGGCTTCATAGAACGAATTGAGTAGAGTGCCTTCAATTTCTATTTTGTGGAATACTTTGAGGAGTATTAGTATTAGGCCTTCTTTGAAGGTCTGATAAAACTCTGCACTAAACCCATCTGGTCCTGTGCTATTTTTGGTTGGGAGACTATTAATGACTGTTTCTATTTCATTAGCAGATATGGGACTGTTTAGGTCATTTATCCGATCTTGATTTAACTTTGGTACCTGGTATCTGTCTAGAAAATTTTCCATTTCATCCAGGTTTTCCAGTTTTGTTGACTATAGGCTTTTGTAGTAGGATCTCATGATTTTTTGGATTTCCTCAGTGTCTGTTGTTATGTCTCCTTTTTCATTTTTGATTCTTGTTAATTAGGATACTGTCTCTGTGCCCTCTAGTTAGTCTGGCTAAGGGTTTATCTATTTTGTTGATTTTCTCAAAGAACCAGCTCCTGGTTTGGTTGATTCTTTGTATAGTTCTTTGTGTTTCCATTTGGTTGATTTCAGGCCTGAGTTTGATTATTTCCTGCCTTCAATTTCCTCTTGGGTGAATTTGCTTCTTGTTGTTCTAGAACTTTAAGTTGTGCTGTCAAATTGCTGATGTATGCTCTCTCCAGTTTCTTTTGGAGGCACTAGCTATAGAGCTCTCAGTAGTGGTAAAAGAGGTGTGGCTTTGCCTTCAGCATATTTGATGTTCTGGGAAGGGAGGCCCTTGGGTTAGCAGGGGTACCTGCTGGATTTGGATGTGGGATAAAGCAACTAATGTGGGGGATTATTAGGAAGGTATGATCTGTGAGATCCACAGAAGATGTGGGCAGATGTGAGAGAAGGCTACAGCTGGGATTCTGTTGCAGAGCTAAAGATGAGACTGTAGATTTGGGTCTAAAGAAACAGAAACACAGGAGAAGGTCTGTGGGCAGCCTACCTGATTTTCTGGCAGGCATAGCATGTGGTCTAGTGGGGCATGACTGTAGGAATTGAGGGCTGGGATACAGTGACCAGTGGGAGGGAGGAGGTTAGAAGTTGGTCTGTAGGATACACAGGAGAGGTGATCGAGGGTGTGGGGTTGGAGAGATTAGAGGCAGGTGGAGTCTTCAGCTGAAGTTCTGGTGCATAATTAGGGATAAGACTGTGGTATTGTATGTGGGGAAACAGAGAGACTGGGAAAATCTGCCAAGACACGTAATTTTAATTGTTATGGAGGTTACAAAACTCTGTACATGGAAATAAATTACACAGAGTTATAAATGCAAATATGTGCATACACAAACATAAATATATTTCAAAATAGTAAACCAGAAAAGTTGCATATTCTATCAATAACTTCAAATTAATGATAGTTGTGTGGTTTTGATGTTATGCTACCACAACATGAAGATCAGAATTTTATAGCACATAATGTCACTTTGAGTCTATAGTTATTTAGAAATAAAAGCATTTTCAAACATTAGTAAAACCCAAGTTTAAGATGTGTTATGAAGCAGAATTACTGTAATTTTAATTTCTTCAATAGTTCAAAAGTGTAATCATTCCTGGTTGAGTTGGCCACACAGAAACCAGTGATAGAACAAGTTTGCCCAGGGTCATTATTTGCTGATTTCTAAATTATATAGCAGTGTGTATTATAGCTCTGTGTTGTTAATTGCATGGTTGTTATGTAAATGATGTCTTCAAGTGGCTCCTGGAAAGATCAGTTAAAATGTTTAGGTAAAATTTTAAAAAATGTCTTGTTATTTTCAGACCCAAACTGTTAGTGCCAACTTTCCTCTAGGCTAACTCCTGTCCCTGGGTGTTTAGGGGACAGCAGCTCAGCCCCCCTCTCCTCCTTGATTTCCATGGGAATCCTTGTTGATGCTTTCTTCCTTTGTAGAAATATGTTAGAGAAAGGATGAGAAGGAGTCGTGAAACATATTATCATAAAGACTTATGAGAAAGATGCTAAACTCTAACAATTAATTGGTAGCTGATGAAAGCTTGCGATGTTAGCTATGATTCTTTGTCTCCAAGCCAGCATCTTTACCTTAAGCCAAAGGTATGAGTCATTCTCACCACACTTTGCAGAGTGTAGCAACTGACAACTTGGCACAATTCTGATATTTTTGGTACAATTTAATGAAGTTTTCCAATATTACTGAGAGCTCAGCTTACTTACTTATTCCCATTTTGAAAATGAGAAAACTACAGTTTTGAAAAGATAATAACCACCCAATACTACTTAAGTAGTTTATGAGAGAACAGAATTTATACTTCAGATACCTACTTATAAAACTTACATGTGATATTTTCCATTCTGATGCCCAAATAAAAAATATTGAGAAAGACTCAGTTCAGATATCATCAGGGATCAGACATCAAAGGACTTTATTGTCTTTGAAAGAGTTGGATCAGTGGTAATTTTATAGCAATATTTTCAGAGATCCTTGTTGCATGGTTAGTGAAGGTAAGAATGAAGCCATCTCTCCATACCTTCATTTTCATCATCATTGATGGTCAACCAATTATGTTTTCTATAACACCTTTAAGCTTTAGCTTAAATGACAACTTTTAAATGTATATATTTATGATATGTAATATATTTTGGCAAACCAAGTTCATTATTAATGTAAGTCTTACATTTCCCTTTGGTGGATTTTCATTAACAGATTCACAATAAAATAACTGTTTCACAGCAGCTTTTACATTTTTATTTTTATGCTATAGATGATAGAGTTTAGCATAAAAGTTACTACCCAATAAAACACAGATGAGAAACCCCTCTCTAGCTTGTAAAATGGCTTTGCAAAGCTCTTGGGACTTGTGCTTTGCACATATAAAAATGGTACTATGATCATCGCAGTAAGATGAGCTGAGCCATTGGAAAAAAATCTTAAGTCTCTTGTGATTGAGTTCTTATCAAAATTGTGTTCAGTATGAATATATACGAGGAAAAGCCATCACACTCAGCAGAAAACATTCTTCTACTCCCATTGCAAATCCAAAGGATATTTGCAAGAAACAAACAAGGACAAAGAAAGAGAACTTCAGACCAGTCTCACTTGTAAATATTAATGTAAAAATACTCAATAAAATTCTCACAAACTGAATCCAAGTACACATCAAAACAATCATTCACCACTATCAAGTAGGCTTCATCCCAGGGATGCAGGGATGGTCAAATATATGAAAATTCATCGATGTAATATACTACATAAACAAACTCAAAGAAAAAAGCCACATGATAATCTTATTAGATACTGAAAAAGCCTTCTACACCCCTTCATGTTAAAAGTCTTAGAAAGACCAATAATTAATGGCACATACCTAAACATAATGAAATCAATATATTGCAAACTAATAGCCAGCATCAAATTAAATGGAGAGAAACTTGAAGCAACCTGACTAAAACCCAGGATAAGACAAGGCTGTCTACTCTCTCTCTATCTATTCAATATAGTACTCTAAGTTCTAGCTAGAGTAACTAGACAACAAAAGGAGATCAAGGGAATACAAATTGGAAAGGAAAAAGCCAAAGAATCACTATTTGCAGATCATATGATAATATATATGTGACCCCCCCCCAAAATTCCACCAGAGAACTTCAACAGCTAATAAACAACTTCAGTAAAGTGGCAGGATATAAAATTAAACAAATCAGTAGCCTTCTTTTATACAAATGTTAAACAATTTGAGAAAGAAAGTAGGGAAACTACATGCTTTATAATAGCCACAAATACTAAAAAATATCTTGGTGTAACTCTTACCAAGCAAGTGAAATATCTGTATGACAAGAACTTGAAATGCCAGAAAAACGAAATCAAAGAAGATCTCAGAAGATGGAAAGATCTCCCATGTTCATTGATTGTTAGCATTAATATAGTGAAAATGGCCATCTTACCAAATGCAATCTACAGATTAATGCAATCCCTACCAAAATCCCAACACAATTCTTCACAGGCACAGAAAGAGTAATTCTCAACTTCATATGGAAAAACAACAACAACAAAAACAGGGTAGCCAAAACAGCTCTCAACAATAAAAGAACTTCTGGGGGAATCACCATCTCTGACAACAAGTTGTTCTACAAAGCAGTAGTAATTAAAATCCACATGGTATTAGAACAGAAGCAGACAGGTCAATCAATGGAAAGGAATCATGATCAAGAAGTAAGCCTATGGACACTTTATCTTTGACAAAGAAGCCAAAAATATACAGTGGAAAAAAAGAAAGCATCTTCAATAAATGGTGCTAGTCTAATTGGTGGTCTGTATATAGAAGAATAAAAATAGATCCATATTTATCACCTTGCACAAAGCTCAAGTCCAAGTGGATCAAGGACCTCAATATAAAACCAGACACACTGAATCTAATAGCAGAGAAAGTGAGAAAGAGCCTTGAACTCATTGGCATAGAGGGAAATTTCCTGAACAGAATACCAATGGCTCAGGCTCTAAAATCAACATGGATAAATGGGATCTCATGAAACTGAAAAGCTTCTATAAGGCAAAAGAAACCATCAATAGGTCAAATTGTCAACCTGCAGATTCATAAAAAACTCTTCACTAACCCTACATCTGACAGAGGGCTAATATCCAAAATATATAAAGAACTCAAGAAGTTAACCTCCAGAAAACTAAGTAACCCAATTTAAGATAGGGTACAGAGCTAAACAGAGAATTCACAACAGATGAATCTTGAATAACCAAGAAGCACTTAAAGAAATGTTCAATTTCCTTAGTCATCAGAGAAATGCAAATCAAAATGACCCTGAGATTCCACCTCACACCAATTAGAATGGCTAAGATCAAAAACTCAGGTGACAGCATATGCTGGTGATGATGTGATGGAACATTCCTCCATTGCTGGTGGGATTGCAAACTGGTACAATCATTCTGGAAATCAATCTGGAGATTCCTCAGAAAACTGGAAATAGATCTACCTGAAGACCCAGCTATACCACTCTTGGGCATACACCCAAAAGACACCCCACCATAATACAAGGAAACATGTTCCACCATATTCATAGCAGCCTTATTTGTAATAGCCAGAAGCTGGAAACAACCCAGATGACCCTCAGGCCAAGAGTGAATACAGAAAATATGGTTCATTTACACACTGCAGTAATATCAGCTGTTTAAAAAAATGACAGCATGAATTTTGCAGTCAAATGGATAGAACTAGAAAATCCTGTGCATGGTAACTCATACCCAAAATGACATGCTTGGTATGTACTCACTGGTAAGTGGATATTAGCCAAAAAGTACAGAATATCTAGGATACAACCCACAAACTATAAGAAGTGTAACAAGCAAAAAAAGCCTAAGTGAGGATGTTTCAACTCCATTTGAAAGGACAAAAGAAATGATTATGGGAATCAGAGGGAAGGAGAGTATTAGGTGGAAGAGGAGAGGGGGAGAGGAAATGGGGAACAGGATCATGAAAGTAGAGGGGACAGGAGAGAAGCCTAGAGGGCAAGGGAATGAATGGAAATAAGCAGCCTTGTGGGTGGGAGGTGGGGGACCCTCTGGAAAGTACCAGAGAGCCAGGAGGAGAAAGACTCTCAGGACTCTCAAGACCTTTCCAAAATGCTCAACATTGGGGAGAGGGAACTCAAAGGGTCCACTTTCAGTAGATAGACCGAGCATCAAGTGGAGGGACTAGGTTATCAACTCAGAGTCAAAATTTCGAATCCAGAATTGTTCCTGTCTAAAAGAATTTCAGGGACGAAAATGGACAAGAGACTGAGGGAATGGTGGTCCAATGACCAGCCCAACTTGGGATCCATCTCATGGTGGGCACCAAGGCCTGACACTATTACAGATGTTATGATGTGCTTACAGACAGGAGCCTGGAATGGCTGTCCTCTGAGAGGCCCTACCAGCAGCTGACTGAGACAGACACAGATACTTGAACCCAATCTTTGGACTGAAGTCAGGGACCCCTATGGTTGAATTGGGGGAAGGATTGAAGAAACTGAAGAAGAAAGTGAGCCAATGGGAAGACCAGCAGTCTCAACTATCCCAGACCAAAGGGAGCTCCCAGAAACTGAGCCACCAACCAGGAGAATACCCAGGCTGGTCCGAGGTCCCTAGCACAAATATAGCAGAGGTCTACCTGGTCAGGCCTCAGTGGGAGAAGATGTGCTTAATCCTCAAGAGACTTGAGGCCCCAGGGAAGGGGGAGGCTTGGAGGAAGGACCCTCTCAGGGGTAAGGGGGAGGAGGAATGGGATGAGGAACTGTAGGAGAATCACTAGGTACACAACCAGTCTCAGAACACAGAAAATGATCTCAAATTCTAGCTGTCCAGAAAGATTCAGAAGAATGAATTTCTCCACAAATGTGAGTGAGGGTTACCTATCCACTGCCCACCTTTCAGAATGTCAAAGGAAGAACCTGTAAAGATGTCTATGGCGAAACAACACATGTAACAAATATCTTACTGTTACTCCAGGGAGAAAGGGTTTTAAAGCATTGACATTCACTTAGCTGTAATGCCATTCATACCTAAAATAAATAGCAGGACATTGAGAGTGTCTGTGCCAGAGAGTTAATATATGAAGATTTATTTAGGATCAGAAACAAATTTGGAAGGAATCTTCATTGCTGAGGATGCCTGAATTTTCCATACAGACAGTTAAGTCATCTCTTCACTTCATAAATCTCAGTGAGAGACCAATGAAGACAAGAGAACTCAACAGAGACTGGAAATTCAATATCAATGTATACCAGAATGGCTCAGATTAAATAATCTATACATTTGTTTGTTGACCTAAAGCTGACCTTCCAGTCAGTTTAATGTGTATTTTCATGGAACAGCCATTTCCTCACAGCAAATCAATGTGCATACATTGCCATCGCATCTATCCAGGGATGAAGCACGTGTCCATGTGAATTACATGTATTATCGCTAAGGTGTTTAGCTTACTTTCTTTTTGTTACTTTGGGTAAATTAATTTCATAAAAGATACCATGACCAGACATTTTGGAATAAAGAAACAGATAAATAATGAAATAAATAAGTCAACAAGATGAGGCAAATCCCTTAATGACACAAAAGAAAAATAAACTTGGGTTAAATAAACGAGGTACAGATTTAGATAGGTAGGTAGTATATTATTTAATTATGGTGATTTGTGAAATTCTACTAAACAATAATGTAGATGTTAGTACTTAAATCACTACTGTGCTTTTCCAAGAGATGTCTCAATTACAGTGAAATATTTGAATTCTGAAAGACAATAACTCATTCAATTTAACAAAAGTATAAAAAAACATGTACATACCAAAATCCATGAAATGTGTTCATTAAAGGTGATGAAATGACATCAAAGTCATTTTTACACTGAAATATCACATGATAAATAATGAGAGTTTGGGTGTGAGAAGGGAACACAGGTGTTTAAAAGGAAAGGGGAGATGGAGTGATGTAGATAAGATGTTCATGTACAAAATTCTCAAAGAAGATATAAAAAGAAAGATCATAAATGCACAGGGTCAACAAAGCTAAATAACATCTAGTAAGTTTCTACAGATGTAAACATGGAGATGTGAGTGATGAATAACATTCACAGGTTATTGTGAAAAATGTATTTAGGAACATTTAATAACACTTTTCCTCACCCACCTGAGGTACTAGAAAATGACAACAAGATGCCACAGGAACTTTCAGCATGGTTTTTCTCAGAGGAAAGCTAATTGAATATACAGATTATATATAATTGAATATACAGTCTATAAATCCAGGCTTTATGTGGCTGGATAGCCATGTGAGGTATAAATTGTGATATACCCTTAACTTATGGATGTAAAGTGTGGTTATCAAACTTGAGTAGTATCTGTCTATGTCTGACAATAATAATAATAATAAAATGAAAATAAAAACCCCTTTCTTTCTAAATTCATAAAAGACTAAAGGAAATAAAATGCTTTATTCTCTCTTTGGAAGTGGCTTCATAGGGAACTAAGATAAAATGAAATGAAGACATTTGGCCAAGTAGAGAACAAACAAAAGAAGGTATGAAGCTTTTCATTTCCCTTGAGACAACAAGTAAACATAAAATTGTTCTTTTTGTCAGCATAAAAATAAAAAGCTACCAGATGGCCACTAAGAGGATCCAGAAAAAGCAGTAGCTGGAAAGTGAATGACCCTGGCTGGTTGCCCATGTTTACAGGTGGATAACAGTGACCCTTGGTGGAGAGACATATACCCGGTAAATGAAGTTAATTACTCTCGCCACTCATGGGGCCTAGAACAGGAGTGCTTTTTAATTTGAATGTTAATCATCTAATTAAGACACTTCATGTAAAATTCAACAATATGCTGAAAAGAATCACAGACTCCCTGGATACATTCTAAAAAGTGGGTGACAACAGACCTGTATGTCTGCATGTGTCCAACAGTCCTTTATATAACTGGGTGTAAAGAGGGAAATATTGGCCACACTTACATTGTTGCTAACTTTGTGAGTCGGTTACCTGGCTAAAACCAACAGACCAACTCCAAGGAGGATAATCAAAATGAAATAAATGTAAGATAGAGTACCAAACAGATTGCCAGTTTTGTAAACAAGCCTACAGGAAGCCCTTTGGCTTGCTCAGATGAAAGTATACTTTGGGGTTGCAGTGACAACCTGGGAAAACTGGCATTTAAGATCCAAAACGTAAGTGAATGAACAATATGACCGTTATTGTACAACATGACCGTTGTACAAGCCAACATTGACAGAAACGTTCTAAAACACAATTGGAGCAGTTTGAACTAGTTCCTGATTCTCCTTCTGGTCCTGAAGTGTCTTTACCTTGGTGATCAGACCTATCTATGTCTTTGCTGAAGCTCCATGTGAGTGCACACTCCAGCATCTCACATGTTCTGTGAAAGGTGACAGTGAGCAAGAAGTGTTCAATTTGAAAATAATGCTGGTCTCAAATTAAAAAAAAAAACAAAAAACAAACAAACAAACAAACAAACAAAACAGTCAACATACAGCCCGCATTATCTCACAGCAGCCATGCACTGAAAGGAGTAATTATGGAGTTTACATGGTTCAAGTGCCCATGTCCTGATCCCATCTTTTGTAGCATTATCCCATTACTTAACTGTTGGGAATATCATGTTATATATTTCAGTTCTAAGCAACCACAGTTTCAGCATGTGGATTTGTGTTGCTTACTGTGTAGTCATACACACTTATATCTACTGATATAACAACACTACGCATTGCTGTATAATTATATATATATAAAACACATGAGTCCTATAGAATATGATTGTGCCCAGGATTTGCCTCAAGATAATCAGGAGGATGAAAATAAGTCAGTATGGATGAGGAAGACTGACCGGGCTCTGGTGATTGCATTAGCTTTATAATTTGCAAATTGGGCTTTATAATTCTTACACTGAGGGGTGTGTCTGTGTCTGTGTGTGTGTGTGTGTGTGTGTGTGTGTGTGTGTGTGTGTGAGATTCTGGTATGAGTAGGCTACACTCCCAGGAAGTCATAAAGTAATTCATGTTTCAATAATTCTTTGATATAAACATGTTAGTCTCATTCAAGCTTAAAACAAATTTTCACACTAATGAGATGCAATGTCTTTGTTTATTTTTACAGAGAGAATTACATCTTGGCTTGAACATTTGGTATAGAAAGATGTAGATTCAACATTTCTCTGACTTTGGTTATCATCTGAACTTATAATCATCAATGTGAGAGAACACTGTTGTAAAATTAGCAAAAGATCCATTTAAAAATGTTGGAAATTGATCTTACATTCAAACCAGCACACTTTTTAAGAGTTTTTAAATGTAACCCAAGTCATCAACTAAGCCACAATTTTAAAATTAAATATTTTGACATGACTGAAGTGAAAGGTCTTCTGCTCTGGTACTTACATGCTGAGCAGGGACAGGAGGAAATATTAAAAGTATTTGTTCACCATAATTAAGCCATTGTGTTTCTAAAATAGAATCAAGGAAAGCCTGAGTGAGTTAGTCTTTAATAAATGTGTATGGTTCACATGGGCACAGCCATGTCGAGGACTCCAGGACTTCTGACCCATGGGACAATTGGAATCGTCTTTATCTGTATGAGACAGACTGAAGTGGGATGACAAAGGCCTCCTCAAGATACCAAGTATGAGCTGATGAAGGATGTATCGCTGTGTGGAGTGGGAAGTACAGCTTCCATCTCCTGGATGTCAACAGCCTGAGACCTCCTACAGAGACTGGGTCTTCTGCACTGTACCTAATAAACAGGCCTGAAGTCTCAGGTTTGGCAACAATGAATGCAGTATCCCCTGACTCCAGCATCCCTGTGTGCAACTTTGTGTCTCTGTGTCTGGTCTCTCCTTTCTTCATTCCTTTGTGATCCCTAGTCACCATTCCAGGACCCAAACAGCCTGGAACTAGGCACTAATGGGGCTGAAAAACATCTGAAATAAAAGCATTGCAATTCACAGTATACAATATTCTTATTTATTGGTGTTCTGTGGTGGGGTGGCATGCTTCATACAAAGAATGTATGATGTGTATTTGGCACAGAGGCACAGGGATACGTACAATGAAAAATGCAAAAGGTACCACAAACACTTCAGATGCATTTCGTATTTGATTTTGATTAACTTTCAGTCACTGGGCATTTAGAAATCTTTACATATTTACAACTTTTACACCCAGTGAGTCTTACACTTGGGGTTATAAAGCAGCTTAAGAAGTAAGGTGTGTTCCATCTGATAGAAAGCCTGTATGTAAGTTCGGTACATTCTTGATTGATACTGTGATGAAAATTTAAGGTGACGTTGGTGGGGTTGGCCAAAACAAAAGAATGTTTTTACACGCTTAAACTCCTGTAATTGTCAAAAGTAATAGGCATCCCACTAAGATATCTCATTTAGGAAACAAGCTTGACATCTTTCCTCCATGGCCTATACTCTGGAAAAAAAGAATCAACAGGTGCAGTTGTCCGCTGACCTCTACACATGTACTCCCCCATATAAATAATAAATAAATAAATAAATAAATAAATAAATAAATAAATAAAAGCTACTTTTTATTAACAAAGCTAAAGAAAGAAACAAAGCTTAAGAATTAACAAAGCTTAGAAAGAGTGAAACCAGAATCTGTCGGTATAAAGCCTATAGTAGAAATGGATCAATGTCATTGGGGCCAAACCACAAGTATCTATAGGTTCTCTAAAGTAACAAAATTCCTTTTCAGGAGCAATGAGAGAAGACTACAGGATTTGGGAGCTACACCATTTAAATACAAATCTGGACCTACTTGAAAGTTATTGCTGAGCAAAGAGTGAAGTATTTTAGGAGAGATGTGGAAGGATGACAACAAACGGGACAAAGAAAATGGATCGGGAGAATAAGGTCAAAGCCCCAGTTGTCATAGTTGTCACGGTGAGCTAAGAGATATCTGTGAGCCTAGACAGGGAGGCCCAGCTTCATCCTGAGCTCACATTGGTCCCTCTTGACAAGTCGTATACGGAAAAGGAAAACCTCATACTCAATTTATTTTAGAGTTTCATTTGAAAATAATTAACTGATTTTATCTCACTAATCATGGACTACTTTTAAAATTTCTTCCTGAACTTGTGAGAACATCTCAGGGAGATGTGAAAGCATTTCTGTTGGCTTGGGCTGTGTATACCCACCTTTATCTCTTTTCTAAACTACCTCCTCTGCCAGTTTGCTTTCTTGAGGATGCAGCAGGCCTCAACTCATCAAATCTGATGCCAGTCCTTCCTGCCTCCCAAGCACTCTAAACCGTAACTGGCTCTCTTTCAGGATCTTCTGCCTTAGGTTGAATTGAACTTGTATTCTCTCACACAGACCATATGGAAATTCCTCTCATCACTCATTGAGCATCCCCATTTCTTCTTTCATGAACTCTTCATGTAGACATGCATGTAAAAGATGTGCTCAATATTAATGGAGCTGGATAGGAGAGGCATATATCTGGCTCTAATAATGGATGTCTTAGAATTAAATACGTGTTAAGACACAGTAGCTGTGATTCCTCACTGTGGCACCTAAACTTCACTTACCATGACGTTGACCTCGGTAATTGTGCTTTCCAACTAAAAATTTCAAAGGATACTGGGAACTTGATTTCCTTTGTTTAGCACTGGCAAGTTAACTGTGGATTTGAAATAATGGATACTCAAACAAAAAAAAATTGATTCAAGTTTTGTGAATAGAACTATTGTCACACTTGTCTCTCTGCTTCCTGAGTTTGGATGTAGTCATTCCTCATGTTTCCACATAGCTCACTGGATGCACTTAACTCAGACATTGCCAAGGGTAGGATTATAATTGGAATTCACAATGTTTGAGAGATCAAGATGTGTCTGAAGATCCATTTGAAGCAAGCGCTAATCCTCAGTAGATGTAGCTGAGCATGACTAATGAAGGCAAAGAATGAAAATAACTCTCCCTAACCCAGGATTCTCTTTTTTATTTCATTTTTCAGATTATAAATTAATTACATTTCTCCCATCCCTTTCCTCCCTCCAAACCCTCTCATGTAACCCTCCTCTCTCTCCAATTTATGGCCAATTTAACTGTTAATGTATGCATATATATTTTTATTTTCCTTTATCACTAGCAAATATGTATATGTGTATACATAAATTGCTAAATATAATCTATTCGGTCCATATAACACTACCTGCATGCATGCGTTCAGGGATTACCATTTGGAACTGACAACTAACTGGTGTGCTCTTCCCTAGGAAAGGCTACCTCTCCCATCCCCAGATTTACTGAATTGCTTGTGGTTCTTCGTGAAGGGTTGCTGCATTGTGAGATCTTCCCGGTGTAGTTTGGCATGTTTGTTGGTGTCCTCTTCGTGCAGGTCATATTTGGGCACTCATGATAGTGAGACTTTACAAGTGAAGCTTCTGGTGTTACAAGAGACACAATCTCACAGCAAAGTCCCGGATACTCTGGCTACTACAATCATTCAGCCACGCTTTTGGCAATGTTCCCTGAGCCTGAAGTGTGGACATGTTTGGTAGATAACATCCTTTGGGGCTGGGCTCCACAATTCTGCATGTTTATTCGTGGTGGTTTTATGTAGTAGTCTCTGTCTGTTGCAAAAGAAAAAGTTTCCTTGATGAGGAGTAAAAACTCCAATTATCTGTGGGTATAACAACAAATATATCTATATATAAATCTAAATTTCTGGCAAGGAAACTTTTTCTTTTGCCACAGAGACTACTACAGAAAACCACCACTAATAAAGACACGGAATTGTCAGAGATTTAGATTCTCCTCAATAATGCTATTGATTTCATTAGCACTGAGTAGTTAGCTTGATTTCTATTACCAGGAGCAGTCTCCCTTCTGTTGGGTGGGTATTAGAAAAGTGTTAGTCACCACCAAGGCACATATGCCATTACTGTGCCCTTATGATCCTGTGCATACTGTTCATTGAAATGGTTCATCATAGCTGAGGAAGGCTGTTGGTTGTCTCCCTCTTTATACAGCTTGCATGGTGCTTTCTGGTACCATGAAAGCTATACCTCAAGGAAGGGGCTTTAAGGTCCAGCTCAGGAGTTTCTGGGCCCTGTTTCTGAAGTTCATGATGTCTAGGGCTTACCTTCCACTTCTGGGAGGTAACCAAGTAACCAAGATTTTTGCAAAATGAATAAATAATTAATTAAAATGTTCTCACAGATTTGCAACTGAGTCAACCTCATGATTGCAACAACAACAACAACAACAAAAACCTGTTTGTTGACGTCTTTTTTTTTATTAGATGTTTTCTTTATTTACAATATCTCCTTTCCCAGGTTCCCCTCCAAA
>NW_022196900.1:13675924-13745771 GCF_008632895.1 Mastomys coucha
AAAAAAAAAAAAAAAGAAAGAAAGAAAGAAAGAAAGAAAATAAATAAAATAAAATAAAATAAAATAAAAAACAAAAACAAACCCCTGTTCCCTCCCCTACTCCCTTGCTCACCACCACACCCCCTCCTGTTTACTGGCCCTGGCATTCCCCTACACTGGGGCATAGAACTTTCACAGGGCCAAGGGCCTCTCCTCCCATTGATGACCAACTTGGCCATCCTCTGCTATGCACATGCATCTGGAGCCATGAGTCCCCCCATGTGTACTCTTTGGTTGGAGTTTTAGTCCCTTGGAGCTCTGAGGGTACTAGTTAGTTCATATTGTTGTTCATCCTAAGGGGCTGCAAGCCCTTCAGCTCCTTGGGTCCTTTCTCTAGCTCCTTCATTGGGGACCCTGTACTCAGTTCAATGGATGACTGTGAGCCTCTACTTGGGTATTAGTCAGGTACTGTCAGAGTCTCTCAAGAGACATCTATATCAGGCTCCTTTCAGCAAGCACTTCCTGGCATCCACAATAATGTCTAGATTTGATGATTGAATATGGGAAGGATTCTCAGGTGGAACAATCTCTGAATTTTCCTTCCTTTAGGTTTGTTGACGTCTTTATGGAATGTATTTTTGTTTCAGAATGTATTTTACAGCAGCTTTAACATCTTTATTTCTCAAGCTGTAGATGATTGGATTCAGCATGGGGGTAACTACTCCATAAAATAAAGAAATGATCTTATCTGAAGTTTGGAATTTGTCTTCCCCAGTCAGATCTTGAGACTTGGGTTTTGCATACATTGAGAATATAGTTCCATAAAATATGACCACCACAGTCAGGTGGGCAGAGCAGGTAGAAAATGCCTTGCGTCTTCCTGTGGCTGAATTCATTCTCAAGATTGTATGGAGGATAAACAGGTAGGAGAAAAAGATGACTAGTAGAGGAAGAACCAGGAAAGCCATATTTGATATCACCATGGTGATGATATTGAGAGATATATCCGCACATGCTAGCTTGAGGACAGCTAAGACCTCACATGTAAAATGATTAATAACATTATTCCCACAGAAAGGCAGCCGCATGGCAAGGGATGTTTGCACAACTGAATTGATGCTACCAGAGAACCATGATGCAGATGCCATGGATACATACACTTCTTTGCTCATGATGATGGAGTATCTCAGAGGGTTGCAGATGGCCACGTAGCGATCAAAAGCCATCATGCCAAGAAGCAAACATTCTGTTGATCCCATTGCAAATCCAAAGAACATCTGCACTGCACAACCAGAGAAAGAAATGTTTCTTTTCTTTGAAATTAGGCTTACCAGTGTTGAAGGGACAGAAGATGTTGTGTAGCAGATATCCAGGAAAGAGAGGTTGCCCAGGAAGAAGTACATGGGCGTGTGAAGATGGGAATCAAAGATGCCTGCTATGATCAGAACACCATTGCCAGTTAGAATCACTAGGTACATAACCAGAACAATAACAAAGTAAATTATCTCAGTTTTTGGGTATCCAGAAAGACCCAAAAGAAGGAATTCAGAAACAGACGTCTGGTTGTTTTTATCCATGTCATTCATGGCCAGCCATCATTAGAAGATTTACCATAGTACATATCTACTGCCCCGAAAACAAATGGTACAAAGCACCTGAAAAATAATTTTTTATGTATTAAAAAGGGTTCATTTCTTAATCTCTGGCATTGATACCCCAATAATGTATGTTATTGAATATAGTGAAATTAA
Source organism: Mastomys coucha (assembly GCF_008632895.1). NCBI lineage: Eukaryota > Metazoa > Chordata > Mammalia > Rodentia > Muridae > Mastomys > Mastomys coucha. The sequence continues at coordinate 13,677,655 of NW_022196900.1, forward strand.
GTATGTTGGAAGTATGCATGCCTATTGCCACCATATGACTATCTAGCCATATCAGATGCACATTCAAAAGCAATACTTTTTATTGTTGAGAATACATTCCTAAATTGATGCTTTCACCCAACTTCTTCATTTCATCTGCTCTAGTAAGCTAGCAATATAGAAGGCAAAACAAAATTCTATTTAAAAAAAAACTGTAATTCTGAGTCAGTGGCTGATAATAGTCAAAATTTTATAACAAATTTTATTTTTTGAATGATATTTCTTTTTATGCTTGATGTTGCATACACTATTAATCCTTTTAGGTGCATATTACCCTCATTTACTCTCAAAAAATTAAGTGGTATAAGCTAAAATTTAGCATCAAATCAAAAGCATAGCTGTTATCTTCATATTTTAGCCCACTCTTAGCATCTTGTGTGATTATTCTTATGACAAGACCATTACACAGACCAGATCCACAAAAATGTGATAGAGAATCTGGGCAAAGCATGAACATTACATTCTTTTATTCTGCAGAACAGGAGTTCATTTTGACAATCTACTTCTTTAAAAAAACTTAACAATAGCAATAATGAAAAACTTAAATGAACACAGAGCTGGTGCTTCTGTCTTTCTTCTAATTTAAATCCACTTCATGTTGCCATATTATACAGGCTGGCATAGAAATCTTGAGAGATTCAAGAATAATAATTCTTTACAATTTTATAGATACATCCAGATTAACATAATGATAAATATTAGAGAAATTTAAAGACACATCTTTAAATGCAAAATCAATTTGTGCTAAACTACTATAATGTTTTAGAATGCTACTAGTAGCTTACCTTGAAGCCAATCTCATTCTACAAACAATAAGTGTCAATAATGTTAGGCATTGCCACTATGAGGTCGGCAATGGAATTTAGAATACAGAAAGGTATAGAGATATATTGTGAAGACTAATAATCTGTATCTTAGGTTAAAATTATACATTTGCAAGAAGGTTGATATTTATGAGAAATAATCATCAAAAGAGACTCAAAGGAATGCTCTGGACATTCTAGATCTAGAAACATGGAAAGGATTGGACAGGTTTGGAAAAGCAAAGAAGATGGGCAACTGTAATATGAAAAAGCTGAGCCAGAGTTAGGAAAAGGCAGGTTGGCTGCATATCCATTTTATTCGAAGCTGTCTCTGTGAGAGCATGATGATAAGCATACCTAGGAAAGTAGTAAATGTGGATCACTGATAGCCTTGCCTGACTGGTAACGCTAAAAATGTCTATGGAAATCCTATGGTAAACAACAGAGAGTTGTCAGCAAGAATCATAGAGAAGTTGATCACGATGCCGAATGAACTATATTGATTAAACATTGCCCAGATATTTGGGGCAATGATTTTACACTTATCTAATAGTACCTGATAAATCAAATTTCCCTGTAGGTGAATTTCAGAAATTGCTCAAGAGACACTGGATCAGAGACATTAGCAGAAGGATCCATCCAGAGGCCTGAAAAGAGAAGGAGGCACATTGAGCTCACCAGGATATGTGGCCTTGCTGATTCCGGTCATAGTGGAGTCCAGGCATATGGAAACCATCTTCCTCATCCAGACAAATGTCATGACGATACATCTTAGATGACTGGAATGGCTTCTCCTGTCACAGATCTCAGTCTTTTTCTCCTTAGCTGAAATCCCATCACCTACTCAAAGCCACCAAGAACAAAGCCTGTCTTGCCGTCTTTGGTTTTCTTCTGCTCCTGACACTAAGTGGATTCATTTCTGGGTAGGAAATAAGTAAAAGGAGGAATCAGCCTGTCTGCCTTGCTCATATCTTTCCTCAAACATAGTGACTAGACACGGTGCAGGGTTTTAACTGAATGCATCAACTTTTACTTTCTAAGCCATTTCTCCCTACGGTATTTACGGAGTCAAGTCCGAGGTAACTTAATGTGCCCAAATTGTTGGCTAGTAACAGGCTATAATTACCTTTCAGCTTCTTTTAGTCAGTACTAACAAGCAAAAGTCATAACTAGATACCAATTAGTGTCAGCACTGGTGGGAACAGGGTCATCCAACACTCACTGAAATACATATGAAATAAACTGAACATCAAGGAAAGGTACTCAGCCTAGAATTACAGCCTTGGTTTGAGAATCTCTCTTATTTTATAGTCTGTTTTGCATTTTGGATATAGCATATAAATACCTTAATCTTTTCCATGTATTACATATTATAATAAAAAAGGATGTGGAGGTTTCTTTAAAGATTAACAGTTATAAAAATTACAATATACAATAATAATTCACAGAAATATTTGGGAAAAATAAATTACTGTATGGCTTCCGGTCATTTGTATTATTAATGCATAATAATGAATGCCTTTAATTACAGAAAGACTTTAATTGACTTAATTGACTCACCCTTAGAGTGATGAATTTTCACCCCCTATAAGAACCAGTTACATTTTTATAGAATTAGTTTCAGTATTCTGAAGATTCAACAAATATGCCAGATTCCATAGATGTGGCAGAATAAATATTTCTTATGCAACAGTTATTATGATTGTTCCCCAAATCCCAAAGCAATTTAAAGTTGGAGGGAGGGATGTGGGGTAGAGAAATTTCTTATGCGATAGGGACAGTGTCCCACAGACCCAATTAAATGTAGCTGAGAGTGTACGGTAGCTGCATAAACACCTAAGAAGGAAACAACATTCTCCATTCCCAGTGACTTCAGGGAAGGGCAGCAGATGTGCAGTAAACAAACATCAAAGAATGGGAATCTCCAGTGTAAAACACAACTAGAAAAGCAAAGTTAATATAAGAGATTAGTTGTTTAAACAATTATGACTATTATTAAACGTTATAACTAAACAAGTGATCTTAGGGCTGGAGAGATGGTTCAGCAAATATGAGTATGTACTGCTCTTGCAGAAGGTCTGAGTTCAGCTCCCAGGAGCCTTATCAAGCCATTCAGAACAGCCTGTAACTCCAGTTCTAGAAAGAACTAATGCCTCCCTGCATGACACTTGCACTTACCAGTACACACACACACACACACACACACACACACACACACACACACACATTTAAAAATAAAATCTTTATTTAAAAATTAACTTTTTAATTTTTTTTAAAGAAATGAAAACACTGACCACACATTGGTGAACCATCATTTAACTTTTCCTTTACTATCTCGTTTCATTTGTTATATTAATTTCATTACCAGCCATTTTTTAAATGGAAAATAAAACAATGTAATAAATATGCCTACAGGATATGCTGATTTCATGTTAAAGTCACAAAATTTGGGAGTTGTTTGTTTGTTCATTTGTGGGTTTCCTTGTACTCATGGTAAATAGTTTGTGAGGAACCCAGAGTAGTATAAAACTAAATCATCTGAGGAACTTCTGCAAAGCTATATATAGAGGTTGACTACAAATCCTCTAAGTTCTGAAACAGAATCACTTGATTAGTAGAGCAGGCACAATATTCACACACACGCACACACACACACACACACACACACACACACAGAGAGAAAGAGAGAGAGAGAGAGAGAGAGAGAGAGAGACAGAGACAGAGACAGAGAGACAGAGAGACAGAGACAGAGACAGAGACAACGAGAAATACAGTTTTTAAAAGTAGAAATGACACAGTAGCATTACCTTATTGAAAGATGATAACATTTGAAATGTAAATAAAGAAAATAATTTAAAAAATGAGTTAAGTTAGGATGGGAAATTTTAAAATACTTTGAAGTCAGTGATATTTGAATAATCAAAACCTGTGGAATTCAAATAGTCAAGATTATGTGTGTTGAGACTTCTGTACGCTTTCTTTCCAACTTTCCTATCAATTGCGAACTATTCTAAAATTACATGATAATTTAATAAATATAAATTAAAATTCACCCATGAATTACTTATATTTTTTCAATTTAGACATTTTAAACTGAAAATCCTATGAATCCTGCTGGTTCCATTTTCTAGTTACTCACTGGTCAACAACTATAAAATGGTAAAACAAAGTTTAAAGTCACAATAGTACTTAATATTTTAATGAGTGAGTAGGGGGTATAATACCTAATATTTAAGGTGGTAAATCTCTCTAAAATGTGTCTTAGGCAACATTTTATCTTTGGTAGCCAACATTAATTCATTACAATTTTAAATGATTAAGTCAATTTGATAAAAACTATCTGCCACCTATGAGCAGGTTCTCTGGACACTGAAGGACATGAATTTTATGTAGCAATTGCAAGGAACTCAGGTCTAGTAAAACAAATCAGGTTGTTTTGTAAGGAAATTTTCTTACAAAATGCTTAAAGTGGTAATATTTTCTCAATTTACATAATTCATATATATGCAAATATGTATATATGATGTCCAAGTTTAAATAAAACCCCAGAAAATTTTGTTACTTTTTTTAAGATTTATTTTTTTACTTATTCACTTTACATCCCACTAACTGCCTCCTCCTAGTTACTCCTCCCACAATCCTTCCTCTCCTCCCTTCTCCTCTGAGTGGGTGGAGCCCCCTGCCCATCCCCCTTCCCTGGCACATCAAGTATCTAAGAGGCCAGGCGCTTCCTCTCCTACTGAGGCCAGATAAGGCAGCCAAGCTAAATGAACATAGCCCACATACAGGCAGCAGCTTTTAGGATAGTCCCTGCTCCACTGTTCAGGACCCACATGAAGACCAAGCTGAGCGTCGGTTCCATATGTATGAAGAGGCCTAGGTCCACCCCATTTATGTTTTTTGGTTGTTAGTTCAGTCTCTGAGAGCCCCAAGGGTCCAAGTTAGTTAACTCTGTTGGTCTTCCTGGTTCCTATCCCCTCTGGGGCCTGTAATCCTTCCTCCTATTCTTCCATAGAGTCCCCAAGCTCCATCCACTGTTTGGCTGTGGGTGTCTGTATCTGTCTGAGTTAGCTGCTGGGTGGAGCCTATCAGAGAAGAGCCATGTTAGACTAGCGTTGCAAGCATAGCAGAATATCATTAATAGTGTTGGGGACTGATATTTGTCCATAGATGGGTCTCAAGTTGGACCATTTATTGCTTGGCCATTCCCTCATTCTCTGCTCCAACTCCCGTCCCCGTGTTTCTTATAGACAGGATAAATTTGGGGTTGAAAGTTTTGTGGGTGGGTTTATGTCCCTGTCTCTCCACTGGGATTCCTGCCTGGCTACAGGAGATGGCCTCTTCAGGTTCCACATCCTCAGTGATATGAGTCACGGCTAAGAACACCCCCATTGCTTCCTAGGCGCCTACCTTATCCCAGGTCTCTGTCTTTTCCTGGAGATGCCCCCTACTTTCCCACCCCTGGCAGTTGCAGATTTCCTTTCATTCTCATGGCCATCTGGCCATCCCTCCTGTCCTTCCCCACACTTGATTCTGAATCCATCCCATTCCCTTCCCCATCTCCTCCCTGACCCAGCTCTCTCCCTCCATCTGCCTCTTTTGACTATTTTGTTCCCCCTTCTAAGTGAGGCTCAAGCATCCTCGTTTGTGCCTTACTTCTTGTTTAGCTCCTTTGGATCTATATAGCATAGGTATCCTGTATTTTATGGCTAATACCTACTATAAGTGAGTACATATCACACATGTCCTTTGGGACTGGGTTACCTTAGTTAGGATGATATATTCTCAAGATCCATCCACTTGCCTGCAAAATTCATAATGCCTTTTTTTAAATAGCTGGATAACATTCCATTGTATAGATGTAGCACATTTTCTTTATTCAGTCTTCAGCTGAGGGACATTTAGGTTGTTTCCAGACCTTGGCTATTACAAATAACACTGCTATGAACATTGCTGAGCAAGTGTCTTTAATAGTATATTCTTATATCAAGAATTTAAAATAAAAAATTGAACTGTGAAATATGCCTATATATGTAAATTATAAAAACAAAATAAAAATTACTTGTATAATTTCCTCCATTTTCTTTGCTAAGCAGAATGTGATGCTTTTCTAGAAAAGTTAAAGAAAACCTGTAACATCATATTGACTTAGCCAGCTCTATACCACCACCAAGAGAGACTCTGAGTCAAACAGTGTTTTACCTTCACTTTCTAGGCTTCACTTTTCAGACTAAAACCCAAAAGAAGCTTAGAGTTCCCAAACTATGCTCATATTTATAATTGAATTTAGCAGGATTTCTGAGTGTCTATTATCTGTAAGACAATGAAGTCATTATAATTCCTCTCCTTGGACTTTTAACACAATGGGATAAACAGACCTAGGAAGGACTAAATATAATACAATTTGATGAGCAGTTGAAAATAATTTATGAGCAATCTTATGTATTTCTATAGTAATTTCCTTGCCCTCACTTTAATGTGCCTAGTAATTCTAAAAGAGCACAAGCTTTTCATTAGAATTTAATGCCTTATGAAACTATCAATGTACAATTTAACACCGAAACTCCACATAGCTGTGTGCAGTGAAGTTTCTCAGTGTTAATCTTTCTTTACATCTCTCCAATTTATCTACCGATTAAACCATTTCTAGCTTTGTTTTATCTAAAATTGACCAGTGTCTCTATTTTGATACTGAAATAATTATGTTCTCATTTTAATATGAATAAATTTTTTTCTTACTCAAAGATAGATTGATGAGAGTGGACATTTACAAAGCTAGCACGCTACTGGTTTAGTTTCAAGGAAATCATGTTCTCCAACATATTTTAAATTCATTATCACTAGAAAGCTAAGCTATTTTCCCTTCACATGTTGTTCACCAGCTCAAACACTAGGAATAGTATTAAGTTTTAAGGGGGAAAAAGCAGAACAAATTTTTATTTAAAAAAAACTGTGTGCCAAATATAAAACAAAGGAGGGTAGTCAGATTGCTCAGAATGTCAAACAAAAGCACTTGTCATGCAAAACTGATAACCTGTATTCCATATCATGAACCCACAGTGGAAGAAAACATGGGCTCTTAAAAGTTGTTCTCTGATCTTCAACGGGGAACCACTGCATGCATGTGACTATAGCCACATCGGCACATGCACTTGCTTGCATGTGTGACCATGCGAGCATGCTTATACACAATGAGAATAAGTAATTAAAACTTGAAGAAAAACAAAGAACAGAAGTACTCAAAATGCTCATCACAGGTAGCAGATGGGAGTGGGTGCAGAAACCCATAGCTAGAAATTATGTGTGGAGTCTTAATTGGAGATTTGCATTCAATCCTTCCCCTCAGAGATCAGGAAACCCCTCAAAAGAGGGAAAGGAAGAATTATAGGACTCAGAGGAGATGGAGGACACCAGGAAAACACGTTCTGCAGAATCAACTAAGCAGGGTTCACATAGGCTCACAGAAACTGAAACGGCAAGCATGGAGCCTATGTGGGTATGCACTAGGTCTCTGTGTACATGTCATGGCTGTTGGCTCGGTACTGTTGTGGGACTCCCAATAGTGGGAGTGAGTGTATCTCTGACTCTTTGGCCTGCTCTTGAGACTTTTTCTCCTGTTGGATTGCTTTGTTCAGCCTCAATATGAAGGCTTTCACCATGTACTATTTATTGTATCTCGATTGGCCCTGTCTGGGTGTTCTTAAGACCTGCTCTTTTATGAAGAGGAAGTGGAGGGGGAGTGGATACGGGGAAGAGGGGATGTGTGAGGAAGCTAGGAAGGGTAGAGAGATAGAAAAGTGTGTTGAAGACATATTGTATGGAAGAAGAATCTATTTTTCCACATTTATTTATTTATTTATTCATTCATTCATTCATTATTCATCTCTCATACAATATATCTTGACCACAGCTTCTGCTCCCTCCACTCCTCCAGTCCCCTAATAAAGCCTCCCCCAGATCCACTCCTACTCTAGTTTCCCTTCAGAAAAGATGAGGTTTTCAGGAATATTAATCAAACACAGCATGACAAGTTACAATAAGACTTGCTACAAACTCTTATATTAAGGCTGGGTGAAGCAACCAAGTAGGAAAGCAAAGGCCCCAAGATAGGCAAAAGAATCAGAGAGACCCCTCACTTCCACTGTTAGAAGTCACACAAGAACATTAAGCTACACAGCCATATGCAGAGGACCTAGCACAGACCCATGCAGGCTGAAACCTCTGGAAGCCCTATGAGTCCTGCTTAGTTGATTGACACCAGTGCCTTGTACTCCTGGTGTTCTCTGTCTGGCTCCTGCAATCCTTCCTCCCTCTCTCTCAGGACATTTGATGAAGATCCATCTAATGTTTGGCTGTGTCTCTCTATATCTGCTTCCATCAGTGGCTGGGTGAAGCCTCTTTGATGGCAACTGGACTAGGCACTAATCTATGGGTACAGTAGAATATCATTTGGAATCAAAAGAATCTATTTTCTGATGTTTTTATTCTTTTCTCATATATTAAGTCTCTCCTTATTCTTTCTCCAGCTTTTCCCCATGCCTCTCTTCTCCCCCAGAACCACTCCCCTTCCACATCCCCTCTGCCTAATGCTTGGCTGCAGTACTCTGCATCTACTTCCAACAGTTGTTGGATGAAGTCTGTCTGGTCTCTTTGATGATTCGGCTAGGCTCTGGTCCCAGCACATTCTGCAGACAGGATGAAATGTAGGTCAACTGTTTTGGGGCTGTGTTGGTGTCCCAGTTAAGATCTTGCCTGGTTACAGAAGATGGCCAGGAGTCTTTGCTAGGGTCACTCTTAGATTCCATGGAGTTTCCATTGGACTAGGTTACCACCTTGCTCTGAAATACCCCCCAATTCCAGTCATTTCTCGCAGTATGTTCTCCCTTCCTCCCACTCAAGAATCTATTTTCAATTTTAAAAGAAAGAAATTAGAGAGATAAGTATACTCAAGAGAAGTTTGAGTGGTTTGGAAAGGAGAGAAATACAATTAGCCAGGAGGGCACTGATCTGGTTAATTAAGCATGAAAAGTAATTTGAAATTGTTCCGACATGCAATAGAGCTAGTGCAGACAGATACTTGGGTTTTATATTTTATCACCTACCTGTGAAGTATCTATTGGAGCCTGGTGAAGAAAATCAACATTTTATAAAATGAAGAGACAAATGGGTATAACAGCACAGTGTTTACAATTATGAGTACCTAGAAATTGACACTTGGATGAGATGAGGGTGAAGTGTCTAAATTTGTGATCAACTTATTATGTAGAATCTGAACCTCCTCTGAAGACACTGTGTGTTTCCCTGTTTATAAAAATGATCTGTGTGGAGTTTAACTCTCTTGTGCAATATTTTGCATAGGTGGCTATTGGGTAATAGTGATCTCTTACCCAACATTAACTTTTGTTCTCTGAGGCCAAATTACTTCAAAAACCTATCTTGGTGCTTTAAATAATTGACATTCATTTATCATGAACTATTCTACAGAATTCATCAGTGAATTCATCATGACCTACATATTCTTTGAGCAAGAGCTGGTGATTATTGATTCATTCTCCATTGCTAGTGATCTACTCAGAGTATCTATTTCTTAATGACTCAGTTTGGGTACAGACTCATTTCTTTGAGATTATCCAATTTGTGGCATATTGTGTAATCCCTCACACTTCAGTAGTATCAGGTATACTGTCTTATCCCTCAATTATATTTCATTTACATGAATCTTCTCTGGAACCTTTAGTTCTGTAGAAGGCCTATGACTTTTGTTTATTTTACAAATGAAAAGTCTTAGTTTCACTAGTTTGTGCTACTGCTCAGATAGTCTCCATTCCATCTATTTTTACTCTGAGGTTTTACAAGACAAGAAAACCTATAGACAAGCATTCCTGATTAACAATGATAGACAACCATCAACAAAATCCTACTGAATCCAATCTAACAGGAGTATCTTCCATTGACATTGGTCCCCTTCTTCCTCCCAAACATTCCCCCATTCTATTCTCCTGTCATAATAAAGTATGTATGTAAAGTTAATAAATATACAGAGCCAGAGGCAAAAAGAACAAGGCTCCACACATGAAACAACATTAGTCTTTTTATATTAGAGAATTGGTAGTATGTTAAGCTAAAAGAAGAATCAGGAAATTTCTAAGAAATGATATTAATTAGTTCACATGATCATTCCTATAAACACTTTAAGGATCAGTGTGTAAATGGTCTCCATTAAATTGCATAACTAAATGTATTTCTAAATAGATGAAGTGTAAGAATGAAGCTGAAAATATTTAATGATTCTACACAAGTGTAAATCAGAATGAGTGTCTTCACAACAAGTAGATGACCATAGTGTATGTATTACTAAATGTTGCCTGTTTTATATCAGAGAAAAAAGTAAAAGCAAAAATCAATCTTCAGCCAAATTAATTGAAACTTCATGAAACAAAGTCTTGAAGGTATAGCTATTGCTACAGCTGTGTTTTCTGTTAGAGTAAATGATTGCTGAATAGTTGGCATGACATAGTCTTTGTAACATCTTCTCATCAGCCCTTCTGTTAATAAGTTATATATGAGAGAATAATGTATATTGAAATTGACTAGATGCATAATTAGTATGACAGTTTGAAGGAGAATGGTCTGCATAAGCTAATATATTTTAAATTTGGTTCCCAATTGGTGGAACTGTTTGGGGAAGATTAAGAGGTGTATCACCTGGGTTGATTTGGAGGTCTTAAAGTCATGCTCCACATCATGATGGTCATGGACTTACTCTGTGACACTCTAAACAACCTCCCAATAAATTCTTTCTTCTATACGATGGCTTGGTCACAGTGACTCCTCACAGCAATAGATAGGTAACTAAGACAATTAGTTTTGGAGGAAGTAGTCATATATAAATTCTCATACAGGGAAAGAAGGAAACAGAACAGAAAAAGGAAATGTTGCAAAAAAGAACCTAAACAATTCTAATTCAGAACAAGTGTTCCAGACATTATACTATATTCATATCCTATTACTTTTTAATAAAGTTTCACAATAATATTAAAAGACATGCATAATTTCATAATTTATGGCTGAAGACTCTTTATAGATGTTTATGCAGGCTGTAAATGCTACCAATAGACATAAATTTGAAATTGGATTTTTCTTTCCTCCAGAGGCCAACTTTCAACAAAGAAATACCCTAAACTCCAATTATATTTACATCTGGAAAACAATTATTGGGGCTTCTTTGAACTTTCCAGAAGGGAACATGGGAGCAGAAGGCAGACACGGTGCTGGAGCAGTAACTCAGAGCTTGCATCCAAATTTCCCTACAAGGGCAGTTAAATATACAAACCAAGGAGGTGGAGGAGTTCACTTATAAAAAGGTTTGCTTGGCATAACAGAGGATCACTAAGTTCATAGTATCTAGCTAATGTATAGAGATGTGATGTTATAAGCTGTGGTGAGTACACACTTTGTGTCTGTATAGAATATGATTGGTGATGCAAATACAGCCCTTGCAAGTGTATAAAAAAGGTACAGTAGTCACTAGTAATCTAATCTCACTTTAAGAGAAGTGAGATCAGTAACAGAAGAGGCGAGAGGTATGTCAAAAGAGTAAGAAGAGAGCCATGGCTGTATAGACTCACAGAGATCAAAAGCAAGGACTCTCTGGAGGTCTGAAAGGGAATATTCTAACTTAGGAAAGTACATTGGATATGCTGAGATCAGAGATATTCTTACAGAGAAGACTCTGAGATGAATTTGGTAATGACTCCTCTGGGGCAATTACAGAGTCACAAGGAATAAGTCCAAAGGTGGCATATGTCAATGGGACTCTAACCAAGATAAAAGACCAGCAATTTCTCTGAGACCAGATGAGGCCAACTCTTTTAAGTAACTCTACTCAATATTCTTGAAGTTACCTATTGCAGAGTAATTAAAAGTGAAGCTATCATCTCTTCATTGTGTATGCCATTGTGCAGGGAAGGAACCTCATTGAAAATGTTATTCTACAGACAGATTTATTCCTTGTGTAAACTAAAAATATGTAAATTTATACAATTAAGTAGAGTCCACATAGTTCGGTGGAGACTGGAACAATGGGCTTGAAAACTCATACGATCATATCATATGATCCCATTGTGGTTTTGGCTGATGAAGACCTATTAAGACCTCTTTCTTTAGCAACTAGTTAATAACAGTTTTAAGCTCTATAAGACTTAGACAAGGTAAAACAAGGTGCTTTCAAAGAGGCAGCCAACACAGGAAGTCACCATTTCCTTTCTGCTTGTTATCTCATAACTTGGTAATCTCCTCCCACAGGAGTACAGAACACAGTCAATGTTTATGTCTGAGCACAGAACATCTCAGAGGACATCATTATAAGTTTACTGACCTACTTCTGTCTGATACCAAGGTACAAATAACTTGTACAGGGGTAGGGTCCCATGTGCCTGTTAACAGTCTAACCTTAAGCTTGTTAAAGTGTATGGGTAACTTTAACATCACTCTTCTCTCTGCAAGTTTTCTGGATAAAGGGGCTCCTAAGAGTTTGAGTCAGTCCCTTACATACTACTAAATGGGGGCAAGGGGAACTACACGAGGTCATCATATGGAAAAGCAAATCATTCTCAGTGTATTTCCAGAATTCAGACTTGATTGACATAGTAAGTGAGACAGACCTCAATAAAAACAGAACTGTAGTGGTCAGTTACTAAGAAAAAAAGCATGACAATGTAAATCTTCCATAGAAACATGGAATTAATGATTAATCACAGTCCCCACCCTTCACAGTCTGTTATACCAAAATACAAATTGGTTTCATAGCTGTGAAGATTATTTGAAGTTTTATCCTCACTTTTGCAACAAACCGTGCAATTAGTTAATATTAATCACAGAAGAACATACACAAATTTATTTGCATTTGAATGGACCCAACATTTTGTACTAGCAGTTCTTTCTCCTGCAATGGTCACATGGATCGAAGACAATCATGGAATACAATTACATGGGATTCAGTATGCATTCAGAAATTCGTTTTCTAATGTTGATTTGAATAGTCTAATGATATTCAAAGAAACACTCAGGACCAAGATCATGAAAAATGGGAAATGGAGACCAGTGAAGAAATAATCACACTAATTAGTGCACCCATGTGATAAGAGCAGTCTTCATTATTCACAATGATTCAAAACCACTGTGGAGTAATCAATGCCACCACAGGAAAAGGCTGTGAGTGAGAGTGAGAATGTGTGTGTGTGTGTGTGTGTGTGTGTGTGTGTGTGTGTTTAATTTGACTCTCAAATTGTGAAATTCAAATTATCAAAAATTCTTAACAGTGATTATGTGATCAGGCATGAATGAGAAGGTTCACTGAGAATAAATTCACATTAACTGTAACACAAGTATCTTTAGGGCCAATAAAATTCCTCAAAGGACCTTGCGACACAGCCTGATGGTTTGATCCCTTGGACAAACATGGTATGAAGAAGGAACCAATTCTGGTGGGTTGTCCTCTGACCTCCAAGTGTACTCTTATACATACATACATACATACATACATACATACATACATACATACACATATGTGTAATAAAAAGCCTCTTTACCATTTATTGGAATTTTCTAATCATTGTTCAAATTTGTGATGTAGTTTTAGAGAATTTTAGAACAACTCAAGTATATTATTTTAAGCATGCTCTGGCAGTAATCACAACTAAAAATTACTCAGTGTCTCTCTCTTCCATATCTGGTAGCAGAGAACACTGGAGCACACTGTGAGAAGGCAACTGAGTCATATTAATCTGCCAACTCCAGTAGTTTGCTTTGTTTTGTTTCTATTCCACTCCATGCCTTCACCTACCTGTACTTCACACCAAGCTCTAAGAGACACAAGATGCTAAATCAACCTTGACCACAGATGACTCCATAGTTTGGAGGAGCTCATCTGTTCCAGGAAAAGGAATCTGGGTATACAGTGAAATCTATGAGAGTGACAACCCTGAGCCTTGAAAGTCACTGCCTTGCTTCTCTTAATTTTCTTTTACCTTGTTTTACAGAAACCTATGCTACTAAAAAAAAATAGATGTTATATAGTCAGCATGTACCAGTTCTACTGCTGAAAGACAATGCTCACAGATGAAAGTGACAACCCTGAGCCTTGAAAGTCACCGCCTTGCTTCTCTTAATTTTCTTTTACCCTGTTTTACAGAAACCTATGCTACTAAAGAAAATAGATGTTATATAGTCAGCATGTACCAGTTCTACTGCTGAAAGACAGTGCTCACAGATAGTCAAGACATGGGATCATTCATGGTTATGAAACCAGGGACTGAGATTAAATGATATCAAACAACAATTTTAATGAGTATGGTATAGACAAATCAAAACAGATGCCTAGCTGGTAGAAAACATATAAAGTAAAGTTGAAGAGTAGTTTGAATTTTTTCCTCTTCTAAGAAAAGCCACCGCAATATTATCTATATAACATGCTGAAAGAAGACAAGAATGAAAGCTAAGAGACCTAACAAGAAAAATTTGAATGCATACTATTTTTAAAACTTTATTCTTGTTTTAAAATATTTAATTGTCAAGTAAATTTAAAGCATAGTCAATATTATACTGTATTATATCTAAACATACCGTGACTATCACAGTCAAATTAACTAACATACAACATCACTCATATTTGTTATCTAGATCTGATTCATCATATAATAGAAAACTTGTACACTTTGATTAAAATTTCTCCAGTTACCTCCCCATCCCAGACAACCAACATTCTAATATTTATTTCTGTGAATTTGGACAGACAGGGTACATATTAAGCAGAAATTCAATTCTCCAACTTGTGCATTATTCTTCCCTAGATTTAAAGGATGCCTGCTGAACTAAATTGACTTAAATACACTTATAAAAATAAATGAGTTTTTCCAGGAGACAGTGACAGGCACCTTTAATCTTAGCACTCAGGAGGCAGAAGTAGGTTGAGTGAGTTTGAGGCTAGCCTGGTCTACATAGCGAGTTCTAGGACAGTTAGAGCTACAAAAAGAAACCCTGTCTCAAAAAAGAAAGCTAAGCTACACTAAAATAAAATAATTATTCTTTTCTAAGGCAGACAACATTATCTTAAGCAACTTGTAAAAATGTATACAATCAGATCTGATATAGTTTATAATTTTATCTCAGAAGCAGCCCATATTTCCTTGGCTCTTTAAGGAATGCATTCTATATTTTGGTAGCAGTGATTCATTTTTATGCTCTTTTTTTCTATTGATTTTTTTTCTTTATGCTAAAGCACAATTAACACAGGTGTTTTATTGGCCAAAACTAACTGAAAATGGTCATATGTGATATCACTTTAGGCAAACAATGCCTGGGCTCAGTGGTTCACATGCAAATATTACAATGAATATCACAAGTCAACAAGCATGAAAAACACTTTAAAACTTTATCCTAAAACAGATAATTATAATACTCATTTTACGTCTTCAGTGACTTCGTAAAGTTTGCTAAGCCACAAGCCAGAAAACTGGGAAATAAATTATTTGTATTCAACTACAAAGTCATTCTCTTTTGAAAAGATACATATTTGTAACCTTAATAGAGTTAGAAGAGCAAGCACTCTGCCTCCTGTACATCTCCTTGTTAGCTCTCAGAATGACAGCATCAGTGACAGATTCCACGTCACTAATCAATATGTAGACTGAAACTCAGAAATGCTTAGTGACTTCTACGACACTGTAGAGGCAGTGCTTCACAAAGATGGCCCAACCAACTCCTAAGTTCATCTTCTGGATCACTTTCACTTTTCCTTCTGCCTCTCAAGTGAAGGAGATATTTTGTTTTTAGAGCCAGACCAAACCAGTAGCCTGTAGGAGAATGCACATTGATGTCGTCTAGTCCCTGTCCCTCCTAAGATGTGTTCTTCTTTAAAATGTGCTCTTCAGTATCTTTTAAAAAATGTGAACAATGGCAAAAGGAACAGAAGAATTCTAGGCTAAAGAAAGAAAGACCAAGACGTTATACTCTGTACTTGGAAAGCTGATTTGAGAAGAGAGTATGTTTGGATTCCATAGAATTTAAATGGTGAATTCTTTAGTAAGAAAAAGATACAAATATATTTGAAGAAATTTTAACATTGAGAATTTTAGACATGCTAACTCCATCCCCCATGTTTGCTTAGTCCACTTAATTCATTCAGGAGCTCAGTTAATATTCTGAGAAATGGGTCTTTGGTCTAAACAGAAACCAGGCAGTTTGTCTGTAAGAAATTCCTAGTTCTTGACTTACAACCTCAGGGACTAAAGTACTTTGTGTAAACAAGTCAAGTTTACCTCCAAAAAGAGATGTCTCTCCTGAGTAAACGACATCAGCATAATGAATCATGGGAAACATTTGCACCATGGGTCTTCATGGTTACTAGGCTTCACATTTCTGACATCCTCTTAGAACATTTGATTACAGAAAGTCTCCTGATTGTGGCTCTTCTTACATCTCTTTTTAGGAAAGAAGAGTCACCATCTTTCAAACAGAGAATCTCCTGCTTTAATCTGAAAATGAAGTTCAAATTTTTGGGAAATTTCTCTTTTACTAAATGCCGGTGAATGTGCAGATGATTTAGAACCCATCAGAGGATGAAAAAACCAAACCAAACAAAACAAAACAAAAAAGAGGGCAAACAGTTCATTATACTTATCTCAAAAGAAATCCTATAAATAAATTAAATATTTTTAATTTAGGTGGTTATTGCTTTCTGAATTGTTTTAAAAATGAATACAAAATGTAGTCAGGTGGTGACCCCCAGTCAATGTAGGTACCTTGAATGGGAGTCTGGGAATTAAAGGACAAGGACAAGAGAAGAATGGAGCCAAGACAAAGTTCTGATCAAGGCTCAACTTTATTGCAAAGCAGCAGGCTTATGAAGGCACAAACCACAAGCCCAGCCCCTAGATGTGACTGATGATGTAAATCACCTCATGACGGCAGCCAGTAACATAGGTTTCCATTTCACAGCACAGGTCTATCTTATCAGATCAAAAGCAGAACTCCTTCCTAACTCAGCTGGGGAAATTCTACCAAGTGCTATGTTAGCAAAAATAGCTGATGCAGCAACTCCTGTTGCGCAAGTCAGGGCAGAACCTTCACAATAAAACCCAAGGCATCACCTAGCAGACGCAGTTATTTTATTTTATTTTATTTTATTTTATTTCATTTCATTTCATTTCATTTTTTTATAAGCTCCAAAATGTTCCAACCGTTGGCATGTCTTTTTTAAGACCATTTTATCTTATTATAGAGGGAGACAAGATTGCTTGCAATGCAACTGAACGTCAAGAAGTGACACTTAGATGATTGTACCCAAGAACCTGCCACATGCTGTCAATTACTCTTCCTTTGTGAGATAAAATAATGTGCTTTGCTCTTAGTGTACAAGGAATTAGAGTTTCTAAAATATATATTGAGAATATATATTGAGAATGGACTCGTCCACTAACTTTTCACAACAGCAATTGTGTTGATTGATCTATTTTAAATGGTAGAAAAGATTACCTGATTGTTTTAAGGTACAAATATTTTAAATGGAAAAATCACAAGCATTCAAGAAGCTATGATGTTCAATAAAACTAAATACTGAACTTCAAGTAGGTAAGTTAGTGCACAAGGAAGGAACCTGTAAAAGATTAAAAGTTCTATCAGATAGAGAAGTGAACTTTTAGCTTAAAAGTCCCACATAGTTTTCATCTATTAAAATAAGAAATCAGTAATGAGGTCCCCATGAAAGACCATGAGGTAGAGGAAATGATGACAGTGTTCTATGACTTGAGTTGGCTCAGAGCATTTTACAGATATGAGCTTCATCTTCTTCTGGAAGTACTTCATTGGGCAACTATTGTCTGCAAAGTATTTTGAGAGTGTGTAATTACATGAAGATACTAGAATTCTTAAGCATAGTGTAGTTACTGAAGACAATGAAGCCTGAAGATGTTAACAGTCAGGATAACACATGGTCTCTTCCCAATATAAAACATTGTGAGTTCCTATGAATAAGAGGAAAGGGTACAGTTGAGCCTCAAGCATGTTCTCTAGACACCCGAGATAATCTCTGCTCTATTTAAGCTGCGTTTACATTTATGACTTCGTGTGTGATAATTGTGAGTATAATTATAAGCAACTGTTTCCATATTTTCCTCCTTAACTACATTCTTTACATATATATTTATCTTCTAAATGAGATAATTTAGAAAGGTAGTAAAAAGGCTCTCTATGCTAACCATCAACATTCTGTACATTTCTTTTAACCTGTATAGTCTGTTTAGGTTGTTTTGCTTGTAATTTACAAACAACATTGTATGATATCCTTTTATGTCACCTTTCAATCAAGTGCATAAACATAATTTGCATCACCTTTCAGTTAACATGGATTGTAAACAAAGATCAAAATAACTGCATAATAGCCATAAGACAAGGGTCTTGGTTTTACAAAAAAACATGAAACACAATTTTAAAAGAAAAATATCAATGATAGGAAAGATCTGGTAAAAACAGAATAACACCTGGTACTACAAATCTCACAGAAACTCATTTATGAGAAAACACTCACAGTCTTAGCAATTTTCACTCCTGTTCAAAAATGGATCCTGGGAATCATTGTTATAGGAATAAATTTAAATGTAGAAAACAATCGTGTATGGAGATATTCAACTGAGTGTGTAGTAATCAATTATTAAAATGTATACTACCATTACAAGGATGATGAGAATTCCTATCTCCATGCTATTTGTTAATTACCTCCCTTTTCTCTCCCATTTGCAAGTATCAAAATAGATTGGTACTTTCTTTTATAAATATTTACTAATGAGATTTCTGTTGCAGCAACCATCTGAAGACTGTTAAGGTGCCATATGTCCATAATTCTTATTTTCTGAGATTAAAATTTCAAATCAGAATTAATGTTTACATGTTAGTGGAAAGGAAAGGGCATTCTACTCAATTTATACCTCTATGCAAAATCTCCAAACAGAGACCAGACAAACTGTTGCTTCCTCCAAGCCTGGATCAGAATTGCAGGGGCAGATTTAGAGATGGCCAAAACAGTGCTGATCTCCTTTGATAATAAGATAATCAAATTCCAGTCTGGCTTCTGAAAGAAGTATGCTGGTCTATGTCACACTTTCCACTCTTGTAATGCATGCCTTCAGGTTTCAGACTGAAGGGGATTAGTGCCCTCATTTCCATAGCCAACAAAATAAAAA
Source organism: Mastomys coucha (assembly GCF_008632895.1). NCBI lineage: Eukaryota > Metazoa > Chordata > Mammalia > Rodentia > Muridae > Mastomys > Mastomys coucha. Next base: position 13,696,733 of record NW_022196900.1, read on the forward strand.
ACATGCCTTCATGCTGATTAAATTCCCTGGCAGTTGTAAACCAGATTTTTTCATAGAAAGCAGTATACCCTGAAGCAAGCAATTATCTCAGGAAAGGTGATATTAATTCTTATACCAGAAACACAGTCAGCTTTTGCAAACACTGAGCAGCAATCCATCCACTTTGTCTATCCACCCCTCTTATATGTGTTGAAATATTATGTATATTTTAGGTATACTATCATAACAATGGTGAGGTTTTTAAGATTTTTTTATTTTTAATTATGTATAATCTGTGTGTTTGTGCACAAGATTACAGTGTCTGCAGAAGCAATAAGGGGGGCATTATATCTTCTGGAGCAGGAGTCCCCCCAGTTCAGTACCCATCTCCTAAAATAGGCAGCTTATAATTGCCTGTAGCTTCAGCTCCAGAAGATCTAAAGATGTCTTCTAGCCTCCAGAGGCACCCACACTCACATGCAAACACTAAAGCACACACACACACAATTTAAAAGTCAAATAGCATACATCTTTAAAAAAAAAAAAAAAGCCTTTCCTCCAATCTTTTTCCATATTGTCCATATTGTCCACTTTATTACCTCCTATCCAATTGTCTCACATACAACTGAAGCACCCATAGCATTCTCTAATTGTATCATACAGAAATGTCTGGAAGATTTTGCTCCTTGTGGGTGATCTGTAGAAGCAGAAACAGCATCACTCTGAAACATACTAAAAAAATGGAGATCTCAAAACCCACCTCAGACCGACTGAATCTGTCACAAAGATTCCCCAAATCCTACAGATTAGGAACAGCACACCAGAAAGGGGGGGCCTCTTCCCCAAATTCTTAGTAAGATACAAAGAAAACTGTGAGGAAAAGACTATACCTGAGTCTGTCTTCTCAGCCACCTTGCCTAATTTTTTTTTGTCTGCTTTCTTAGTTACTGCTGTATTGCTGTGAAGAGATACCATGACCAAGAAAACTGTTATGAAAGAAAACATCTAACCAGCAGCTCCATTATCATCACAGCAGGAAGTGTGGCAGCAGGAAGGCAGGCATGGTGTTGAGGAACTAGGTAAGAGCTTTACATCCTGATCCACAGCCCGCAGGCAGAGAAAAAGGTGACTGGCCTGGGTGTGGACTTTTGGAAATTAAAAGCTCACCTGCAGTGGCACACCTTCTTCTATAAGGCCACCCTTCTCCAAAAAGACCATACCCCATCTTTCCCAACAGTCTGCCAACTGGGAATGAAGAATTCAAGTTCCCATTCTCATCCAAATACCCACATCTGATTAATGTGCTAGAGAGAGAGGACATTGTATGTGGTAGGCAAGTCCCTACCACTGAGCTATTCTTCCAGATCGATTTGCATAATTTCAAGAGAGCAATAGGGAGTAATTTCAAAAACTAGGTCTTAAAACACAGAAAATGAAAGTTTCTAAAATAGTTTCTTTACTTATTATAATATGAATAAATTTTTTTCTCATATATTTATTTCCCCAGAGAATTTTAATGATAAAAATATGTGAACATCTGTAAATGACAAAACCCTAAATGACTGATGGTATTAGAGGCTGACATTGCCATTCACTAACATCAAGTAAATAAATCTTTACTGAACAGATTACAACACTCTGCCTCCGAACCATGGGTATAAAAGTGGGCTGTGTGAAATGACTGCATGAGAAACAAGGGCTAATGGTTCTCCCCTGCCTTAGGCTGAGTGCATTGCCATCTCAGGAAATAGACTACAGGCACATCCATTGTTCAGAAGCTGTCAATGTCATTTTCTGTGTCTTCGATCAACCACATTGTGAGCAAGCAGAGGAATCACAAGAGCATAACTCGTGGCTGCTGAGCACTAGCCAATGCTGATTGAGCTGCTGTTACACTAGCCAATGCTGATTGAGCTGCTGTTACACTAGCCAATGCTGATTGCTGCATGGATTGCCTTCCTCCCCATTAGAGGTCTCTCTCTCTCTCTCTCTCTCTCTCTTTTTTTCTCTCTCTCTCTCTCTCTCTCTCTTTCTCTCTCTCTCTCTCTCTCTCTCTCTCTCCCTCCCTCCCCCCCTCTCTCTGATAACACTATTAAATTTCTCAAATTCCAAGTTTGGACAAAGAAGTAGATAGAAAGGACCAACTAGACAGAAACTGGGTGATTCTTCAGGGGCTTCCAGAGTGCCCAAGCGCTAAATAACTCCTTTTTGTAATATGTTTGATGAATTTCTAGTAATCCTCCCAGAGAACCACATCTTGATCATCCTATATATGCCCATGTTCCTCTTCCAAGGGAGTATTTCTTCCTAAACATTTGGAACACAGCCTCCTTTGTCTCCATGATAATGAAACACTTTTCCCAAAAAAGAAAATTCTCTTTTTCACGATGTATTATGTGTTATTTACATGTCTATCTCCTACAGTATGGGATCCATGGAGTATGTCCTCTTGGCAGCAATGCCCTATGATGAGTACAAGACAATCTGGGACCCCTGCAATACTGGGTTACCCTAAGGAAGACATTCTACATTCAAGTGGCAGCTCTCTTCTCAACTCATTGACAGAAACACATACTTTCATAATGGTTCCTCTAGAGAAAATACAACATTAGTCATTTGTTTCTGGAATATTAGCCTCTGTCAAGCTGGCTTATATGGGTATTTCTTTGGATGAGACCACTATAATGTTGGGCAGTGTAGTGTTTTTGTTTTTCATTATTACAGATAATGTGTCCTCTACATCTGCATTCTTTGTCTTGTAAGAATCAATTTAGCTAAAGGAAGAAAAAAAGGCAGTTTCCTCCTGGCCAGGTTCAATAATGGGTGAATATGTTTCTAGGAAAATTCTCTTCAAACACATGAGCCAAAGACTCTGCTTTTGATAGGCCGGTCCCTTTGTTCTGTGGTCCAGTGACCCTGTGCTCAATCCTACCTCCTCAGGAAACAGAGGCGCTTGGGCTATGAAAACCTGATATGGTTCATAGTTCTGTATGAAACCTCCACCTTGAGCGTAGGCACAAAGTAACCTCCTGTATTTACTGGAAAGATTCTAAATGTAAACAATTAAAGGAAATAAGGTCATATGCCAAGTCATAGAGTTTCAGCTAAAAATAAAATGTAATGTTTAATCATCTCAGTCTATTACTCTAAGAAAATGACTAGGAGTTCATAAATTACAGGAATACATGGTATAAGAAATGAGTTAATGCTTAAAAACAACAAAAAATTTATTTGTGCCTTTCCTTGGGAATCCAGCTGTACATGTACTTTAGTAATTAAGATGCATATTTCAAACTTCTATTTTAAAAAATTATTTCATCCTACTTTGATTTGTTTATTCTATTCTTACTTTTTATTTGATTTGGGCACGTGATGTGGCTCCAGCCTCCACTCCAACTCTGTATTTAACTGTCTTTCCCCGTATGCATCCCCATAGCCCCGGTGTACATGCTGTATGCCAGCAACTAACAGTGAGGTCTTCCAGTTACATCACTGTCTTTCCCAGCTAGTGCCAATCACATATGCTGTTTCAGCTTCATTTTCACACTGCTCCTTCTTGGTAAGCCCTAACAACCATCTCAACACTTGTGTTCCTTCTTGCTACCCTGACCTTCCCTCCATTACATCATTTTCATTGACACCATAATCATGTGTTAGCTTTCAACTCTCCCAATAACAGAACTGGGGTAACTTTTCTCTGTGTGAAATCCAATGTCATGCTAATTAAAGACAGATGGCAGTAATTACTAGTTAATTCATTAATTAAAAATTGAAATGATGATAAAAAATGTAGACCAAGTTCCAGAATTAATATGAGGAGCTATGACAGCTGGAATTTATGCACTATGTCATCACCAAACTATAAGCATAAAAGTATTTTGTACAGTATCAACTAACCTTAAAATATAAAGAAAAATAAGAGATGAAAGACTGGCTGTGATGTCAAAGGGCTGAATCAAATAAAGTTCACAATGAACATTAATTATTCTTAAATAAACAATTGCTGCAAAACCATGTCAAATTTATATACATTCTGTGGGAATTGGTTCTTTTTTCTTTTAATTGCCCAGACACACTTTTTTTTAGTCCCTTTGGTGAGGATTTCTTGAGAAGTTTTAGTTCTTATGAACATGTGGATAAAAATTTGTTGGTTTGATTGTCAAGGAAAAACAACTTTTGTCTGAGACTAAATGACAATTTTAACAATGGGATAAGAAAGAATAAAACATGGGAGAATACAGCATCAGAGGTCTATAGTTAATTGAATAAAGAAATTATGGTTCTTTGTCTTAATTCAGCTCCAAAAGCTGCACTTCCAGATCTGAGGGTCCCTGCCCCCAGTTGGCTTCGTCTTAAAAGGGGGAACCAAATACCCACGGAAGGAGTTGCAGAGCCTAACTATGGAGCAGAGACTGAAGGAAGGGCAAGTCAGCCTAATATAGCTATCTCCTGAGAGGCTCTGACAGTACCTGACTAATACAGATGTAGAGGCTCACAGTCATCCATTCAACTGAGTACAGGATCCCCAATGAAGGAGTCAGAGAAAGGACCTATGGAGCTGAGGGGTTTGCAGCCCCTTAGGACGAACAACAATATGAACTAACTAGTACCCTCAGAGCTCCCAGGGACTCAACCACCAACTAAGGACTATACATGGTGGGACTGATTGCTCTGGCAGCATGTGTATAGTAGAGGATTGCAAAGTCGATCATCAATGGGAGGAGAGGTCCTTGGTCCTGTGAAGGTTCTGTGCCCCAGTGTAGGGGAATGCCAGGGCCAATAAGTGGGAGAGAGTGGGGTGGCAAGCATGGGGAGGGGGGAGGCAGCAGGAGTTTGTTCTTGTTATGTTTGTTTGTTTGTTTGTTTGTTTGTTGGAGGGGAAACTGGGAAAGGAAAAATCATATGACATGTAAATAAAGAAAGTATCTAATAAAAAAAATGAAAGAAAAAAAAAGAATTGCCCTACAGCCAATGGGTGGACAGAAAGACAGAGGCTTTTAGGTTGCACCAGCAAGGAACTTGGAGAGAGCAGAAAAGGATAATCGACATGACTTGGAGGGAGAAAGATCAGATTTAAGTGCTGCAGAAGAGAAATCTTCCAGCAATGTAGGTAGAAAGGGAAAACATTCCTATGGGGGCAGGGTTAGAGTGCTGCTGAGAAGTAACAAGGCAGCAAAGATAAAAGTATATGTATAGCAGAGGATGGCCTAGTCAGTCATCAATGGGAGGAGAGGCCCTTGGGCCTGTGAAAGTCCTATACCCCAGTGGAGGGGAATGCCAGGGCCAGGAAGCAGGAGAGGGTGGGTTGGTGAGCAGGGGGAGGAGGGAGGGAACAGTTTTTTTTCTTTCTTTTCCTTTCTTTGTCTTTTTCAGAAGGGAAACGGGGAGAGGAGATATCATTTGACATGTAAATAAAGAAAATATCTAATTTTAAAAAAACATAGATTTAGAAGGTGTTAAACCAGGAATACTGGAGGGAAATGTATTGTAGCTGTGGGGAGGATTAGAAATGCCCAGCTGTACTGTCCCCGCTGAGCTCAACGGGATTCCTCAATTGGACTCCTGAGGCAGCAGGCCAGCTGGGCCCATCAGGTGTTTAGGACTGGAGACAGCTCTAAGGAACAAAGACAGAACTGGTAGCCCAGAATTCATAAGGAACCGAACCTTTAATCCACTTTCCTGCCTAGAGCCCTCGCTGCAGGGGCTTGTTTACAGACTGAGATGTTTTTTCCCTGTTCTCACTTCTATGCTAAAAGACATAAGATTGTTTTGCCTTAGGTATAAATATCCCGATTCACTAAGTAAAGATCACGCCTTGATAAGCATCTACTTGGCGCCGTTCCTTGTCTCTCCTAACCCGCTTATTTTCACAGAATCTCGACTTCCCCAGTTCGTCAATCACCCACAGTATGAAGTGAAACTGCGGGCCTGTTTCCTTCACCCAGCCATTGAGCTAGTCAAATAGTATCAAAATAAGCTGGCGGGCGCGTGTGTGCATGTGTGTGTGCGCGTGTGCGTGTGCGTGTGTTTGTGTGTGTGTGTGTGTGTGTGTGTGTGTGTGTGTTAATTTCATTTGTGAATCCACAGAGCCCTTGGGTGGGTCTATCATCTGCGATCCACCGGAAGCCAAAGTGGTTTAAATAATTCACTGTTATAACATTCCTTCAAAGAACACAAAAAAGAGTTGCTGTCTTCTTTTAGTTTCATTTATGAATGTGGGTGGGTTTGCTCTTGTATATATCTGAGAAGGGTGTGTTGGATCCCACTGGAACTGGAGTTATGGATGGTTGTGAGCTGCCATGTGGGAATGGAGCACAGATTCTCTTGAAGAAAGAACAAGTGTTCTTTTTTTTTTATTATTAGATATTTTCTTTATTTACATGTCATACAATATCTCCCTTCCCAGGTTCCCCTTCGAAAAAAATAAAATAAAATAAAATAACAAAAACAAAAACAAACCCCTGTTCCCTACCCCCTCCCCCTGTTCACCACCCCACCCTCTCCTGCTTACTGGCCCTGGCATGCCCCTACACTGGGGCATAGAACCTTCACGGGACCAAGGGCCTCTCCTCCCATTGATGACAGACTTGGCCATCCTCTGCTATACATATGCTGCTGGAGCCATTAGTCCCACCATGTGTACTCTTTGGTTGGTAATTTAGTCCCTGGGAGCTCTGAGGGTAGTAGTTAGTTCATATTGTAGAACAAGTGTTCTTAACCACTGAGTCCTGCCACTTTTTCTTCCTTCCTTCCTTCCTTTCTGCCTGCCTGCCTCCCTCCCTCCCTCTCTCTCTATCTTTCTCTCTCTCTCTTTATTTCTTTTTTCTTTTGAAACAGGTTTTCACTCCTTATCTCTCTCTTTCCTAGTACTCCCTCTGTAAACCACACTGACCTGGAGCTCAAAGAGAGAGACCTGCCCACCTCTGCCTCCTGAGTTCTGAGATTAAAGTTACCATGATGCCCAGCTATTTTTTTTTAAAAAATCTGAAAACAAAACAAAACAAAAACCTTAAAATGTCTAGCAGGTAATAAAACATTTAAAAAAATAATTATCACATAGTGTTGAATTGCAGTGCACAGCTTTCCAGCCCGAAGTAGCCTGAACCGGTTGATGTATGCACTCAGGGTCAGCTCAGCGAAGGTTTAATTACACAACAACATTGAGGGTGGCTGATTTACTCAGTACAGCATAGTATTTTGGAGGGTTGTCAGAGGAAAGGAGACACCACTGTGGAAGAGGCTCATTTCAGGTTCCCAGAGTACATACACCATAAGAGGAGCATCCCATGAAAGATGGGTTATGAGTCCCAATACCTAGTTGAGAATGGTCTCTGCAAAGGAAAGCTGACTTAAAACCCAAACATGGTAAAGAAAATGTCTGCACAAGGTAAGTAAAGGTTAGCTCCAGTAAGCTGGCCACTCTTTAGTGGAAAACCACACATCCAAGAATAGCAGGGCAGCATAAATTGATTGTGAAAGTTATTTTTTTTTAATGGTCACTAAGTTTGATCAAAGTTTAATAAGTAGGGAAAGGGGTATGAATCTGAGGAAAATTTGAAAAGTAATAAATTTTTAAAGCAGTGAGAATTTATATATGATCCTGGAAGTAATTTTTATATGGTATCATGAAAATGATGATACTAAATTACTAGAACACATTTAATTTAAAAACTAGGAGTGCATAGGGACATAAAATGAATAAAGTGAGAAATTTTGATGAAGAGCAATACAGTAACACATTAAGATTAAATAAAGAGAGAAAGTTATTTTATGGCGACAAAACCATCATCATTATGTGTTCCAAGTTAACCCTGCTAATAATGAGGCAGATTGAGGTCACAGACCTCTTTCCAGATGCAAAGAGAACAAATAGATCATGACCTTTGTCATTTTCCTATCAAGTCCTCTTTCTTCAGGAACCATAAGAGTGACTTCAATTGAAGAATATTCTGCAGCAATATGGATTATAGTCTTGGAAATTATTCAAGACATAAAAGCAAAGATGGGCCTGCTTCAAATTGAGAGACCCAGAGACTAAAAAGACATGAACAAGCAATTCAAAATAAGATTTTAACCAAGCATTTTGTTTAAAAAGGCATTATCAAGAACTGTTCTAAAATTGATTGGAAGCTGGAGATTACATGTGGCAATATATCCATTCAAATGAGTTTATTCTGGTCATATAAAAAAGATTTCCTCATTTGTAGGAAAAGCATACAACAACTGAAATAATGAGGTACTGTGTTGACCGTGATCTCATGTATAACCAAGAATACTTTAAATACATGCTTTTTGATCCAATTAGAAGGCAGTTGGTTACTCCACCCGTTATGTCAACTATCGCGTAGATGGGCACATCTTACCTGGCAGGTTGGTTATGCTTCATAGGATCCACGTCTGGGCAAAGCTAATGATACCTTTTCTTCCCCAGTAGCCCACACAGCACCCTCCAGTGCTTTAAAGACAGAACACCTAGGAGATGTTTCCAGCTTGGTATCAGCTTGCTTTCTCAGCATCTCATAGCAAAGGCACTAGGGGCTTATCCTCTATTTCTCATGGACAATCCAAAGAATTGGCAAGAGCCTGGGGCATCCCTGACCCACTTCTACGGAGATATTCCACACCTGAGACTAGAGACTAGGTTCAGTAACACTCTACTTCAATGAGAAGCATGTTCAAAATGCAGGATAACTCGCTCCAATCCCTCTGTTGAATTCTTATTAGAGTTACAAGACAGCAGGCTTCCATGTGACTTCTTTATACTCCCGCTGTCTCAGCTAATATTTCCCCAGCACCACGCTCTCACCTCCACAATCCCCATCTTACCTCCCTACTTACTTTTCCACCCACAGTCTTCACTTCCTTCCTTTTACCTGTATTTTCCTATCGCCTTTCCCTTGAGGTAATCAATCCCTCCAAGCCCACTCTCCACAGTAGGGGATCTATGCCTAGTACCAGAAGACCACCTTATAACTCAGCTGCCTCTGTTCCTTTAGATTCATGATGCTCCTTACACAATTCATATTTTATCCTCTCTATTTTGCATTGATGAGAAATTATATATATTTTATTTCTGTTTTTTATTATTTTCTTTATTTACATTTCAAATGATATCCCCTTTTCCTCTTTCCCCTCTGAAAAAAAAAAAAAAACCCTGTTCCTTCCCCCCTTCCCCTGCTCACCAACCCACCCTCTCCTGCTTCCTGGGCCTGGCATTCCCCTACTTTGGGGCATAGAAGCTTCACAGGACCAAGGGCCTCTCCTCCTATTGATGACTGACTCTGCTATATATATGCTGCTGAAGCCATTAGTCCCACCATGTATGCTCTTTGGTTGGTGGTTTAGTCCCTGGGAGCTCTGAGGGTTCTAGTTAGTTCATATTGTTGTTTGTCCTGAGGGGCTGCAAACCCTTCAGCTCCTTGGGTCCTTTCTCTAGCTCCTTCAATGGGGACCCTGTGCTCAGTCCAATGGATGGCTGTGAGCCTCTACTTCTGTATTAGTTGGGCACTGTCAGAGCCTCTCAGGAGACAGCTATATCAGGCTCCTGTCAACAAGCACTTGATGACATCCACAATAGAGTCTGGGTTTGGTGATTGAATATGGGAAGGATTCCCAGGTGGAGCAGTCTCTGGATTGTCCTTCCTTCAGTCTCTGCTCCATAATTTGTCCCTGCAACTCCTTCCATGGGTATTTCGTTCCCCCTTCTAAGAAGGATCAAAGTATCCACACTTTGGTCTTCCTTCTTCTTGAGTTTCATATGATTTGTGGATTGTATTTTGGGTATTCCAAGCTTCTAACCTAGTATCCACTTATCAGTGAGTGCAGACCCCATGAGTTCATTGATATTAATAAATATTAAGGAAAAGTAATTGTTGCTTCCTGTTATTTTTGTTCTTAGAATTAGAATTCTGTTCATGTGGCTATTTTTTTTTTAAGTTTTGTTGGAAGATTACTTTCTTGCCTTTTCTAAGATGTAGTTTCCCTCCTTGTGTTGGAGTTTTCCATTTATTGCCCTTTGAAGGGCTGGATTTTTGGAAATATATTGTGTAAATTTTGTTTTGTCAAGGAAAACTTTCATTTCTCCATCTATGGTGATTGAGAGTTTTGCTGGGTATAGTAGCCTGGGCTGGCATTTGTGTTCTGTTAGGGTCTATATGACACCAGCCCAGGATCTTCTAGCTTTCATAGTCTCTGGCAAGAAGTCTGGTGTAAATCTGATAGGTCTGCCTTTATATGTTACTTGACCTTTTTCCCTCGCTGCTTTTAATATTCTTTCTTTGTTTTGTGCATTTGGTGTTTTGATTATTATGTGGTGGGAGGAATTTCTTTTCTGGTCCAAACTATTTGGAGTTCTGTAGGCTTCTTGTATATTCATGGGCATCTCTTTCTTTAGGTTAGGGAAGTTTTCTTCTATAATTTTGTTGAAGATATTAATGGCCCTTTAAGTTGGAAGTCTTCACTCTCTTCTATACCTGTTATCCTTAGGTTTGGTCTTCTCATTGTGTCCTGGATTTCCTGGATGTTTTGAGTTAGGACCTTTTTGCATTTTCTGTTTTCTTTGACTGTTGTGTTAATGTTTTCTATGGTATTTTCTGCACCTGAGATTCTCCCTTCTATCTCTTGTATTCTGTTGGTGATACTTGCATCTATGGCTCCTGACTTCTTTCCTAGGTTTTCCATCTCTAGAGTTGTCTCTCTTTGTAAATACTTAATTGTTTCTACTTCCATTTTTGGATTCTGGATGGTTTTGTTCAATTTCTTCACCTGTTTGGTTGTGCTTTCCTGTAATTTCTTAAAGGATCTTTGGGCTTGTACCTCTTTACCTGTGTTCTCCTGTATTTCTTTAAGGGAGTTATTTATGTCCTTCTTAAATTCCTCTATCATCCTCATGAGATATTATTTTAGATCCAAATCTTGCTTTTCCCATGTGTTGGGGTATCCAGGACTTGCTGTGGTGGGAGTACTGGGTTCTGATGATGCCAAGTAGTCTTGGTTTCTGTTGGTAAAATTCTTGCTTTTGCCTTTCGCCATCTGGTAATCTCTGTTGTTAGATGTTCTTGCTGTCTCTAGCTGGAGCTTGTTCCTCCTGTGGGTCATAAGCCTGTATCAGCATTCCTGGAAGATCAGTTCTCCCCTGGTAAGACCCATGCACAGAGGGCTGTTGATCAGTTTTCCCTCCTGGGTGCAGATGGATGAATGAAGGGCCCTGTCCAAGTTGCTCTGCAGCTTCTGCAGCCTATGCCTCCTGGCTGATCCTGCCTTAGAAAGACACTGGAGAGAAAATGGAAATCTCACCTTAGACCTGGGGTCAGAGTACTCTGGAGACATGTTCTCCCCTGGCAAGAAAGGTGCACAGAGGGCTGTGGAATAGGTGTACCTCCTGGCTGTAGATGGAGGTAGAAAGGACCCTTTCCCAGCTGCTCTGCTGCTTCTGTGGCCTGTAAATCCCGGCTGGTCCCGCCTTGATATTTTCATTAATACTGGATTCTTATGGTTGTTCTAGTTTTGCTTCAGCTTCTAACCTCTTCTCTTTGTGTGTACGTGTGTGTGTGTGTGTGTGTATGTTTGTGGTGCACATGCCTGTGTGAATGTGTGAGTATATCTATGTGTGCATCTCTATGAGTGTGGGTAGACTTGGTTGTAATGGTTAGGGAATAGGGACAAGCAGCTGCTGATCCTGTGTGGCTTACCACAATAAAAGTTTACTTACTGGTTCTGTGGCAAGTTTGATTTGTGTCAAGTGGCATACAAATAAACTAGGGAATTGACATCATAGTCACATAAACCACACCTAACTTTAATAAAAAAAAGTTTTCTTGGCATACACACATACACACTAGTACACACACATGTTCATACTCTATTCAGTTTCACTATCAAAGCTCAATAATACACTGTGTCATGTACCACAAATGAAGTCATAAGGGTGGCAGCCACAGAGGAAGAGCGAATTGAATTCCTTCCTAAAAATCTATAAGATCAAAAAATAGCAGGACTGCAAACAACATAATTAAGCACAGATCCAGTGTGTCGTAATAAACTATGGCATGACTCGATATTAGATAGATATGGATTTAAATCCAGGATGAATAGTCAGCATGACTAATAATATCTTATTAACATGGAATGGCTGTATATGGAACAATGGTAAATATATTTAACTTCTGTTTTGAGATATTTACATAAGTTTAAATTAAATAGCTTCTTAAACATTCAGAATGCAATAGATTATAGATAGATAGATAGATAGATAGATAAATGTATAGATAGATAGGCAGACATAGACATAAAATCTCAGAGCCCTTACTTTGCCTGTCTTTTATGTATCATGCACACTTATGCTCCATATTCTGTGATTCTTTTTTTATTTGATATTTTCTTTATTTATATTTCAAATGTTTTCCTCTTTCCAGTTCTCCCCTTTGGAAACTCCCTATCTTGTTCTTAATCCTCAATATTGCTGGAGAGTACTATGAACTGGCTGGCTAAAGATATAACTATTATATTTACTTTGGATTTTATTGATTTTTTTTGAGAACTTCAGAACACTTTCCTACAGAGTCCTTACACATTTGGGTCATTACAGAGTTTAAAATGTTACCACATCTGCCAGGTTCCTGTACCATACTATTCCTTTGCCCCCTTGATCATTGTCACTCAGAAGAGAATGCATATTCTACAGTACTGAAAAGCTAAGATCATCCTGGAGAAACTACTTCCCCTCTACCCTTCTCCCACATGCTTATACGGATACTCAGAAGCAAATCACTCTTGTTCCTAAGAAGGAACAGCCTATTAAAATCTTAAAAGCCAGATGCAGCTCTATACATCTGTACTCCCATCTGCTCAGGAAGATGAGCAGGAGAATCCAGAGTCTGAAGACATAGTGGTCAATGGTAAGATCTCATCTCTAAATAAATAAACATAAATATGTTAGTTTTAGAAGAAAAACTGTCCCTCCGGTTTTTCCAAATATTCTCATTCAGAATATAAAGAATAAAAGACTCTGTTTTGCCACTGCCTACTTCCATGTCTCCCATGGTATTTGTGCTTGCATTTCACTCTAAAGTATGATCCATCTGCAGGTCACAGACTGTGACTTCTGCTGCCCTCAGCTAATTCTATCTTCTCTTCTTATGTCTAGTCACCAGTAACTAGTCACCCTGCCTTCTCAATCAAAGTCCCTTGCTTTTATCTCTGCTCTCCTGAATCTGTTAACAGATTCACACTCTTTTTTTATTAGATATTTTCTTTATTTACATGTTAAATGATATCTCAGTTTCCTTTCCCAGTTTCCCCTCTGGAAAAAAAGAAAAAAATAAAAATAAAATAAAATAAAATAAAAACCCTGTTCCCTCCACACTCTGCTCACCAATCCACCTTCTCCTGCTTCCTGGCTCTGGTATTCCCCTACACTGGGGCATAGAACCTTCACAGGGCCAAGGGCCTCTCTTCCCATTGATGACCTACTAGGCCATCCTCTGCTATACATATGCTATTGGATCCCTGAGTTCCACCATGTGTACTCTTTGGTTGGTGGTTTAGTCCCTGGGAGTTCTGAGGGTACTTGTTAGTTCATATTGTTGTTCATCCTAAGGGGCTGCAAACCCTTCAGCTCCTTGGGTCCTTTCTCTAGTTCCTTCGATGGGGACCCTGTGCTCTGTCCAATGGAAGGCTGTGAGCATCCACTTCTGTATTAGTCGGGCACTGTCAGAGCCTATCAGGAGACAGCTATATTCACACTCTTGAAATTGATGTTTCATTCAGTCAAAATAATTTTGCTTACATAAATGTGGTGTTTATGGAAAGTGCCTCACACTATCCTAAATTTAAAGCATTCTAAGATCAACCAAACTATCAGGAACCACTCTTACACACATATATGTGTACACACATGTAGACACACATTAATGTGTGTGTGTGTGTGTGTGTGTGTATGTGTGTGTGTGTGTTTTCTTAATTACTAAGATTAAGTGATACTGGAATAGTATGGATAGAAATTCCACTTTAAGGAGGACAGAAAGCACCATGACAAAAAGGATTATGTCACAACTAGAAAAGAATAACACTGTTCACATTAACAGTTACTTAAGATATAAAATGCTTAAAGTGATTGATGTTCTGAAGTGGGCTCAAGTAAGAGAATAAACCATAATTCTAATGCTTTGTGATCCTGCAGAAGACTATAGGCTTCCATCATACAACAGTGTTCCCCTATGCTTATAGATACTAGGTAAAATCCACTAAAGGAAAACACCTGTTTGGAAACACTAAGAGTAGAAAAGTCTCTGAAGAAAAGTGCTGCATAGAAATACAAGTTTCATGTCCTTCATAGTTTTCCTTCCTAAGCCATCCTTTCCCTCCCCTTATGTGGACAATCAATGCTAAATCTCATCACATGGATGCCATGAATATAAATAAAAATATTAATTGTTTGGTACAAGCCATTGTGGTACTGCTAACTATGTGTATGCTGTCTTCCTCTTGAAGGACGCAGTCTTTCCTCTTGTCTCTTACCCCCAATTTCCTTACACTTCTATGAGTCATGTAGTTACTATTTACAAGCCTTATGATGAATGCAGTGACCTCCAAACTACCTGCTTGTCTTGATGAGGTTGTCACTAGGGAACATTGGTTTGACTTTCTCAAAGGTCCTGGGGCTCAATCCTGTGTCACTCCTCTTCCTCCAAAAGGCAAGACAAAGCCTGAATCAGAGTCCTCACCCCAGTTCCATGAACCTGTGACACTGTTGTAATAAACGGGAAATAAGAAAGTACAAATGCATCTCACATCCGTCACCAGTCCACAGGGGAAATGCCAGTGCTTCGGAAGTTGCTGAGCATACAGGCTGTCCTAACATAGATGCTCTAGGGTCCTGGTGCCCTTGTTCATAGTCTGTGGCTCTCTTGTGTCCCTGTTCATTGTGGTTTACATTTGTTCATAACTTATATGTATGTGGATATATTACTAAAATTTGATTTTTATCAAGACAATATGGGTTAGAGTACTTAAAATATAGTAATGTGGGCTCCATCTAGGTAGCAATGGGTTCATTTTTATGCTTAGAAGGAGGAACCGAATACCCAGGGAAAGCACATCAAAATGTACCGTGGCACTAAGATACCTTGTAGCTTCTTTCATCTATAATACAACACTGCTGTGCTATTAAAATGGCTTGGAAAGCAGCCTCTCGGGCTATTTGAGATCTCTGCTTTATACTCTGTGGGCTGATCAGGTTCTATCCCTACACCAAGACTCCCCAGATCAAAACCTTTGTAGTGGCTAATGTTTTAGCTGAGGATATCTCCCAATTGCTTTGGCAGCATGGGAACCTACGGTCAAAGCACTAAGGCAGAGGACCTGTCTTCTCACTATCAAGACCTTCTGAGTTTATTCACCCTGCAGGAGGGTTGCAGCTTTGGGTATCAAGTTCTCTTGAAACTGCAGTTTTCACACTAAGTAGCAGTAATGGCAATTATAGGGCTTCAGCATCTGGGGACCGTGCTTAGTGTTACCAAGTTCCAGCATCCTTCTCTGTTGACAGGATCTGTTCCTGGCCACCCAGAGCATGACTGTCTTGCTCCTCCCCTTTGGCTTATCAGCATCAGGACCTCCTAGTGTCTACAGCTGCCTATCTCGGTCCTTCCTTGGGCTCAGAGTCTGTATCAATCCAACGTAAGACTTCCTTGACATGTTACGTTTCCTGGGAGTGTCTTAGGTGTGTGTGCGTGTGTGTGTGTGTGTGTGTGTGCGTGTGTGCGTGTGTGTGTGTGTGTGTGTGTGTGCATGTGTGTACTCAAGAACATGCAGGTGAGTACCATGTGTGCACGCACTTCTTTGATGTGTTTTGTGGCTTTTTGTTTGTTTGTTTTATGTCCAGAGTCCACGGGAAACTAAGACGAGTCCAAGAATTTCGAAGTCCGCTGTAACAAAAGAGCCTTTTTATTCGAGTCCAGACTCGAACACTTTGCACTCACTGAGAGTAAGTGCTTGCATGTGATACCTGAGTCCGGAAAACACAGGGTTTATATACAAAGTTGACAATTCTTTGGATGCCCAGGGACTCGGGGAGTGCAATGCTGTAACCCTTTGTTAGGGCGGAACTGAAGCTGGTAGGGGATTAATGGGTGTCTGTTCTGTGGTTATCAGGAACTAATTTTATGGTTAGCCATAACTGCCTGTGACCTCTGATTACCTTTTTCTATGATTTAAACGTGGAGCCCTAATCTTTTTGGGTTTGTTATTTTTTTAAGGTCCCAAGGACAGTCACCTGGAAAGTTTGGCCACTTATTAGAGAGAGTGCCAGCCCTGGAGGTGCAGAGGCTGGGAGGATGTCTCCTGTTAGCACTGGGCTCCACAACAGGTTTTCATTAAGGGGGGGTTTACGGGCAGTGCCATTCTAACACTAGACTGAGTTCTCTCTCGGAGCTGCCAGGGAAGGGGTGGGAGCCCTGAGCTTGCTGCAGGGGGAAGCAGCGCTGCCTGCATATTGCACTTGCCTCGGATGGAGGAGGGAAAATGGGAGCTTCTGCTGAAAGGAATGCAGGGACAAACTGTTTATACACAACACTGGGGTTTCTTTGGTAAGGTTTTAACCACAGAGAGCTACCATTAATAATTCAGGGCACACAACATTTGTTTGTTTGGTTGGTTGGTTTTGGTTTTTGGTTTGGTTTTGTTTTTGGTTTTTCGAGAGGGTTTCTCGGTATAGCCCTGACTGTACTAGAACTCACTCTGTAGACCAGGCTGAACTTGAACTTAGAAATCTGCCTGCCTCTGCCTCCCAAGTGCTGGAATTAAAGGTGTGCGCCACCACCACTGCCCAGCCTGTTTGTTTGTTTGTTTACTTTAAACCCTCCCCCGTGCTTTTTCTCATCCTTTTCTCTCTGCTTAGCTCCACTTAGCTTTGTCAGCTTGACTCAGCCTAGGGACACCTGATCAGGGACTCTCAGTTGAGGGATTGCCCAACAGATTGGCCTGTAGATGTGCCTCTGGGTATTGTCTTATTAACAGATATGGAAGGGCGCAGCCCCATGTGAGTAGCACTAACCAGAGCGGGAGGTCCTCCGTTGTAAAAGAAAGCGAGCTAAGCTTGGCTCAGCAAGCAGTGTTCCTTCATGGTCTCTGTTTCAAGTTTGTGCTTTATTTCCTGCCTTGGCTCCCTTAATGATGGACTGTAACCCATAAGATGGATGGTGCTCTTCCTCCCCTAAATAGTTTTTGGTCATGGTGCTTGTTATAGCACAGCCGAAATACTTCTCTTCCAAAGTCACCTCGATTTCTTGAAAATAGAATCTACATTTGTTTCTCTGACTCTCACCACCTGTGGCAGGATCAGTTTCTTGTCTACCATCATTCTCAGAAGTTGTAATGTTATTTTATAGTTTCGGAGGGGTGGGAAGCACATTTTATTAAGTGACATTACTAAACTTTAGCCTACAATTTTCATATTTTGAACATTTTCATTTGTTTCTAATTTTCCTGAGTTTCTAATATAACACAGGCTGGTATCATGTATTGGAATAACTAATTTGCTTTGCCTCTACTAGAAACACTTTAAGATAAATTTGTAAATAGGCCTATATAATAAAAAGGTATGACTTGTGAGAAAATTCTTAGTACACAAATGTGAAACTATTTCCTCAAATTTAACATTTTTCACTACTCCTAAAATACTTTTCAAGACCATATACTGAACAGTTCCTAGAACCAGAGCTTTTTCTATTGGTATAAAACGTATTGTTATACCCATATAGGCCATTGCCATTGGCTTTGGTTGCCTTCCAGAGCTTGATGGTAAGATGAAACTGCTGAAGACACCACACATTTGAGACACAGACCTTGGAAGACTCATGCTAGACCTGACCTGGAAGCTTCACCTCTGAGGACTCACTCTTATAGAACCCAAAGATGGTGTGTAAGCTGCCAAGAAGGAAAAGCTGTGAAGCCTCTGAGCCACAGCAACAAGTGTGGTAAGATAGAATCCGGGGGAAAATAGTGGCACCGTATGTTGTGCTAGTAACCAACAGCCATCTAGCTGGACTTAAATTAAGGCCTGCTCAATATGAGGGAATTCATGCCTGGTATTTTAACCTAGCCAACTACCTGTGGCTGGTGCAGTCATAGATCTTAGAGAAAAATCTACTACTGACCCATCTCAAAACCAGTGTACCCCCAGCAGCATTCTAAATACCTATCCTTATATTCACAGATAAATGTAGCTTTCACCCCATTTCAATGAAGCTTAATGTTGCAGCAGACAGAAACCATCATAGAAAGCTACAACTGACCAGAGAGAAGAACTGATTTGGGGGTACCCAATCCTAAATGATACATCTGCAACACATTCCATATACTTAAGGTTCAGGGAACATTGCAGAAGACAAGGCTGAAATATTGTAAGGGCCAGGATATCTGTAGCGAGTTTCTTCTGTGTATAAGAAGGAAGCTGCAGCCATGAAATCCTAACAATTTAGTCTCCTAAACAAGACCGTCATAGAGATAGCACCAGTTTATATGTCAACGTCGATGGGTGAAGTTCCACATAGTCTCACTCTAAATAAAGAAGTACAGGAAATAAATGGCTATTAACAGAAGGAAATCAATCCTTACCAGGGAGGAGCCCACAGATAAATTTCTCAATACCAAAAAAAAAAAAAAAAAAAAAAAAAAAAAAAAAAAAAAAAAAAAAAAAAAAAAATTCTCAATACCATGTGTTCAGCCCTAAACCCATATGCATATAAGACATACTAAGTGGACTCTGTGTGTGTGTGTGTGTGTGTGTGTGTGTGTGTGTGTGTTTGTGTATGTGTGAGTGTGTGTGAATGTGAGTGTGTGTGTGTGAGTGTGTATGTATGTGTATGTGAGTGTGTGTGTGAGTGTGTGTGTATGTGAGTGTGTGTATGTGTGAGTGTGTGTATGTGTGTGTATGTGAGTGTGTGAGTATGTGTGTATATGTGAGTGTGTATGTGTGTGAGTGTGTGTGTGTGTGTGTATAGGTATGTGTGTATGTGAGTGCATGAGTGTGTGTGTATGTGAGTGTGTGTATGTGAGTGTATGTGTGTATGTGAGTGTGTGTATGTGAGTGTGTGTGTGTATGTGAGTGAGTGTGAGTGTGTGTGTATATGTGTGTGTAGGTATGTGTATATGTGAGTGTGTGTGAGTGTGTGTATGAGTGTGTGTATGAGTGTGTGTATGTGAGTGTGTATATGTGAGTGTGTGTATGTGTGTATGAGTGTGAGTGTGTGTGTGCATGTGTGTGTATATATGTGTGTATGTGAATGTGTGTATGTGTGTATGTGTATGTGAGTGTGTGTGGTGAGTATGTGTGTGTATGTGAGTGTGTGTGTGTGTATGTGTGTATGTGAGTGAGTGTGTGTGTGTATGTGAGTGAGTGTGTGTGTGTGTGTGTGTATGTGTGTGTGCGGGATGTGGAGGGGGTGTACATTTGGAGGCCCGAGGTTAACAACAAGGATTTGTTTTCATTGCTGTGGCCTTACATTTTCAGGCAGAATTCCTCATTGAATCCACACTCACTGATATGGCCAGACCGACTGTCCAGATACCTACAAGGATCCATCCACCTGTCAGCTTCCCCAGCTCTTAGAACTAACACCCCACATGTGCACCAGCATGCCCACCTTTTAAATAGGTCCTTGGGATCTGAATTGAGGTCCTCATGCTTGCATGGAGAGCACTTAATTGGCTGAGCTTGATGCCCAGCCTTCATCTCTTTTCCTTTAACTTCATACAGGTTTATAATGTGCTTTTACCACAGCCAGCACCATCACTCTCCCTTGTCAACCCTTGTCCTTCCTGTCAGTCACATGACTAATTGTACTGCTTTCATTTATTCTTTTTTATTTAAATATAACTATTCATTTGTCAATGGGCACCTAGGCTGATTAAACAACTTGGTTATTATAAATAATAACATATTACAAATGAGGTACAAGCCTTTATATTGCATGGTCATATATATTCCTTTGACTGTATACCTGTGACAGATATAGCTGGATTTACTTGCCATTTCCATACTGCTGAGAAAATTGAATGTCTCCTCTCTGCTCAGTCACCGCTGACCCAAAACCAACCTGCTCCAGCAACTCATCTTTCATTTTTGATGCCTATGGTTCCTTTTTCACTACATTTTTAACTATCTCGTGGGATGTAATTTTCATATATTTCTCTTAATTTGTATGAATGTTTAATAGGCTGAATGATTGGCATTTGTTCTTCAATAGTTTTGCAATTAAGCTTTCCTTTTTATTTTGACCTTTGCCATTTTTGATTGTACACAATCCTTTTTTATACTGATTTCTTGACTTTTGTTGAAGACCTATGGCACTGCTTGTTTGTCATACCTATGGTATTTGACTGACAGTTTATGTTTCCTTTGTTTTTGTATTTTTATTGAAAATAGATTTTTGTTCAATACATTATACTCTGATTACAGTTTCTCCTCCCCCAATTCCTCCCAGATCCTCCCACTTCACCACCTACCCATACCCTTCCTTCTCTCATTAAAAAAGACATCTTAATAATAATTATTATTGTTAATAATGCAATCATATTAATTAAAAATAAAAACAGAATAGGAGAAAACAGGGAATTAAAAAAAGAGAGAGAAACCACAAGGAACACACAGAGAGATGCTACTATACACACATTTGTATGCACAGAAAACCCGTGAAAACAAAATTAGAAACTATAATATATTAGTAAAATATCTGTAACGTTTTAAAAAGGCTCAAACAAAGCATTGTGAGACACAAGGAAAAAGGACCTCCAATAACATCAGGAGTTCATTTTGTGTTGACCATCAACTGCTAGGCACGGGGCTAGCACACAAGTATAGTTTGTATACCCAGTGACACTGCATTGAAGAAAACTAATTTCTCCTTTACAAGTAGTTACCCACTGGAGATAGCTTCTGGGTTAGGGATGGAGGCTTGTGTCTACTTTCCATCTCAGCCCTGGGTCCCATCCAACTTCGGCCTGTTGTGCATGCTGCTAGTGTCTGTGAGTTCTTATTTACAGCAGTCCTTGCTCTGTCTCAAAGGCCTTGTTTCCTTGTTGTCTGCCAACCACACTGGCTTATACAGTCTTTCTGCCAGATTGGTCAAGCACTACCTCTACAGCTGCACAGAAGTCACTACACATTTCTCAGTCTCAGTTTCCATATTGGTTATTGAAAAAAGGAATGTAGAAATTTCTATCAGATATTATATATTTGAGAATTAATAAAGAAACATATTTGAAAACTTTGACCATAACCATGGACAAAGACAATTAATGAAGATGTTCAATGTTCATCTAGTTATATAGAGACTACAAATATGCATCTCTTAAAAAGAGAATGGCTTTGGAGTTACATTTGTATAAGTTAGCATTCTAATGTCTTGACTTGTGGCTTAGTATAGTCTAATAAGCTATTTGAGTCCTAAAATGAGTATTACAGGTATCTCACAGGCCAACTATATAAAATAGCTTAAACATACTTCTCATGATTATTGACATTTGATAGCATCTTCATCTACCCTGACATTTGATGGCATCTCCATGACAGTCTACATTGTTATATTTGGACATGAGCTAGTATGTTTGAGTGGTTTTGTCTCAAGCTGGTGACACACATGTTCACTTTCAGTTGGTTTTTGTCAATGAAACAGATGTGTTAAATCACTCTGCTTAAATATAGAACCAAAAAAAAAAAACATAGAAAATATATCAAAAATGAACCACTGCCTCTAAAACGTATAATGGATTCCTTGATAAATTAGAGAAATACAGATTATTTCCTCGTTTGAGGAAGTGTGCATTGAGGATGGGCTTTGAGGTTTCAATAGCCCAATCCAGCTCCAGTCTTCTTCCTCTCCCTCCAACTCTCCCTCTCCCTCTCCCTCTCCCTTTCCCTCTCCCTCTCCCTCTCCCATTCTCTCTCCCTCTCTCTCCCTGCTGATCAGGATGTAAAGCTCTCAGCTACTCTTCTAGGGTCATGCCTGTCTTCTTTCCACCATGACAATAATTGTCTAACCCTCTGAAACTGTAAAGAAGCCTCCGATTAAGTGTTTTCTTGCATAATAGTTGCCTTACACATCATGTCTCTTTACAGTAATAGAACATTGACTAAGACAGACCCTATCGTGGGTTACCATTGGAGTCTTCTTTGCATACTACCCATAATTCTCTTGGATTCACATGAACATGGAAAGAAAGAGAACTTTCCCCTCCAAAACTTGGGGGCAAATGTTATTCCAAGTGACTCTATTATTTTTTGAAAAGTGCAACGACTATGTAGATTGTACATTAACTTCCAGGAATTACATTTAACTGTTTCCATGATTTGGCATGTCCTCAGGGTCACAAGTTTAAATATATTCATAGCTATGTAACTACTGTAGTATTTGAGTGCCATAGACTGAAAAGAAAGTGACGGGCAAAGCTTTACTCCATGTGACTAAACAAAATGCAATAGCGTATATTCCTTTTGCCACCAGTCAATCACTCTATGTTTGTATTGAGATACATCTCATTTACCCCATTGGTTGTGTTGTTGTGATCTGTTGTGCTTGGTTCTCAGGTTTCAGAATGTCTTACTGATGGAAATACGAAGAGGGTGGCTTGATTTTCACAGACTACTGAATATACTTTGTGGATTTTTCCCATATGGTGACCTCATATGACTCTTTCTTATTTAGTTTTAACTATGGAGGGAATCAATCTCCTAGGAACCCCACCCCACAGATTCCCTCCAGAAAGCTTGTGGAAAGGAGAGAGATGTTAAAAAGTTAGCCATGCACTTTAACAAGCTTGACTTTAGACTGTTAACAGGCACATGGGATCCCAACCCCAAGCAACTTATTTGTACCTTGGTATCAGACAGAAGTAGGTCAGTAAACTTATAATGATATCCTCTGAGATGTTCTCTGCTAGGGTATAAATATTGACTGTGTTCTGTACTCCTGTGGGAGGAGATTACCAAGCTGTGAGATAACAAGCAGAAAAGAAATAGTATCTTCCTGTGTTGTCTGACTCTTTGAAAGCACCTTGTTTTACATGATCTAAGTCTTATAGAGCTTAAAACTGTTATAACTACTTGCTAAAGCAGAAGGTCTTAATAGGTCTTCATCAGTGAACACAAATGAAGTGAAGTGACATTGTGGGGCCATGGGTTTATGAGCTTGGAGTTCATTTAGTCGTGATCTAGTATTAACTAAACTGCTTCCAGCTATGTTACCTAGGAAAATGCATCTAATTTTGACAGAATGTATATAATTTATAGATCAAAACAAACATATATTTCAGTTTTTGCTAAAATTAATTGCACCTTGGCAACTCATGTTTAATGGTTCTTTCTCTAAATTACAAAAAGGATTTGTCACCAAAGTGATTGCTTCATTTTTTTTTAGTGTGCAGCATGAATGTCCAGAGATAATAAATATAAATTCCTGTTTGGTCTCCTAAAGATTCCTTTTTTTAATTTTTGTTATTTAGGTATTTTGATTTTTTTATACAACTTTATGTAAGGCATTCTCTATACTTCTTGTCCTTTACCCTCTGGTAGTAATCCTTGTTCTCACTCAGCCCCTATTTTATATCATACACACACACACACACACACACACACACACACACTCTCATATTTATATACATATATACATATACATATATAATCTTATGTGTCTCCATAAAATATGAATTATAAATAAAAGAAAGCATATTTGTCTTTCTGAAACTAGCTTAATTTGCTTAATGTGATTATCTATAGTTGTGTCCATCTTCCTCCAAACAACCTCTTTGCAGCTAATCAAAACAATTCCATTGTGTGTTTGCATATACACATATATAAAATATTTTCTTTATTCTTCTGTTATGAGATATCTAAGTTTGTTCTATAGCACAGCTATTATTCACAATTCATATTACACATGTGCTGGGTAAATCATTGCTGAGAAACATCTCTGTGATATTATTTATAGAGTCCCATAGATCCTATGTCAACCATGGACTCAGCACTGATGATTCTAATCTGCTCCATTGTAGGCATTACTAAATGTATTGGGTCAGAGCTCTCCTCTTTTATATGGAAATATTATTGTTATCATTGATATCAATATCCACAGTTTTCTTTTCTAGCATTAAGATATTCCCTTTCAGGTTTTTAGAGTGCCTTCATTTTGTGCTCTCTGTCTCTGTACATCCATGCCCCATATTTCCACCCTTAGCAAGCCTCCTTGCCTCTCCTGTTAGTGAGTATACTTGTTTCCCAGAAGACTCTGAGGAAGTTAGAAATGGTGGCCTTGAATTGCTCATACACTGAAAAGTCATGATGTGTATTATTTGCATGAAGAATCATATTATCTGAAGCATTCAGTGGAGTGCCTAGAATTAATATTTGTATGTTGATTGGTTGCCTTCAACTTGGAAATCCATTATTACCCTTGGCAATGAACTGCTCTTAGTCTCTTGTACCAGGTTTGTTGAATAAATCACCCTCCACCATGAGAGTATATCTACATAACATGGATCATTAAAGTAGTATGTGTAATACTCAAAATAAGTGAAGAATATTAAGGTTCAGAAAGAAAAAAAAAATGTTTGCATGGGCTATTAAGGTGGATGTAGGTAAGGCAGGTATGAAGGCAACCATCTCATCCACACTGCTTAAAACTGAACATTCATACTTAACAATGAAGGGGTTTTGCCTCTGTTAATAAGTGAAAAACTCTTCAACCCGTTCTCTTCCTTAAAGGATACTACACTGAAGACCTTTGTCCCTAGGTTTATTCATTTTCTGGTTTGGTAAAGCTCTTGATTGCAATGCTTACTGAGTCCACTTCCTTAGGAAGTTCAAACATATGCATGACATTCTCAGGAAGATGATGATATAACAGGCTCATAAGCAGATAAAAAGGCTATCTATGACTTCTTTCAAAATCAGCCTGTTCTTGGCCACAATCCTGAAATTTACCTACTTGTTCAGCTAACAGCTTTGAAGAAAATCCATAGTAAAATGTAACTAAGATACTGCAACTTGATATGCCAAGGCTGTTTGATATTCATGGGAGGCCTCCCCTTTTCAGAAGAGAAAGGGAGAAAGGAGCAGATGGGGTGTGGGAGGGAAGGACTGGGAAGAGAAGAGGGAGGGAAAATTACAGTCAGGATATAAAGTAAATAAATTAATTAATCTTTTAAAAATGTAGCTAAAACACTTTTCTGATTTCCAATAATGATTGATCAGTAATCAAGGTCAAGGGTATAATGTATGAATATTTTTATGTGGAGGACTGTCTAAATGTCATTCCTGTCACAATAAGCAACAACTTAGGGAAGAAATAAATGAGTTGGGTTTTTTGTTCTGGCTTGGTTTGGTTTGTTGTTTTTGTTGTTGTTGTTGTTGTTTTGTTCTGTTTTGTTGGATTTGGTTTTGTTTTTGACTCACAGTTCAGAGTTATCATTCCTCATAGAGGGGACACCAGAGCACAAAGGTGAAACAGCTGCTCCCATCACACCAGAGTCGGGAACAGAGAGAGATGGCTGCATCCATGTTCATGTCCTTGCTTACCTGCCTGCAGCTCAGTCTCTCTCAGTTTTTGCACAATCCCTCCTAGGAAATGATGCGACCAATGTCAGCTGCTACGACTGCGACATGTTTCATCCTTACATGTCTGACATGTGACAAGTAACATGTAATCTCTGACCAAACAACTTGGAGATTTAGGTTAATGGAGCTCCTTTTTCAAGCTGTCAAGTTTTACTTTATGAAATAGAAATAAGTCATTAATTAGAAAGGTCTTATGACTTAGACATCTCTGAATCAACTCTAGAACAGTCTGACAGATTAACCCTAGGATCTATTTTAAAATCAATTTCCTCCTCCTCCCCTCTTTCTCCCTCCCACTCTTCAGCATTTCTATGATTTCACATGCTTTGGATTATTTTCCTGAATCAAATACATAAATGGACTTTGGATTTCCCAACTGGTCTCTCAGCCTTGAAGGAAGGCAACTGAGCTACAGCATCCAAATGTGTGTTGACTCTGCCAGTCTTAGAATCTTTGCCTTAGCATAACAATGGGGTCACGTGACTCTCAATATTGTTGTGAAAATTTAATCAGAAATTGCATAATATGAATATACTAATTTAAATTCTCTCCTTTTCCCCTCTTCATCTTCCTTTTGTGTTCTCCCTTCTCTCTTCTATGCTCTGAAATCAACTTTCTGCTAAGAACTTGAATATGAATATTCCCAAAAGGCTATATGTGCATCTAGCAAATTTAATATACATCACTCAGTATCAATAAATTATAGTAATGGTAAAATATTTTACAAATATTATGGCATACTTGCCAATCAGAATAGGCACTAAATATAAACAATAAAAACAGCTGCAGTGATGACTAAAATCACAGGCTCGGTTTAGTTCTTTTGTTTGATCTGTAAAAAGATCATTATTTAGCTAGTTCTTATTCCTATGGTTTATAACAGATATGCATTCTAACTGACATAAATTGAATTGAACATTTTAATAACACTACTGCTCTTTAATTACTTACAAATGTGTTTTAATTGCACTAGATTATAAGAATACATTTTGTCTTCATTAATTAATTTATTTACTCATTTTGCATCCCAAGTACAACTCCCTTCCTCCTCTCCTCCCAGTCCCAGTCTCCCACCCCCTACTTCTATTCCTGCCTCCCCTTTTCCTCAGAAAAAGGGAATCCCAACCTACCCCGAACCCCACTACTAACTTATCCTGGCACATCAGGTCAATTAAGGACTATGTGCATCATCTCCCACTGAGTCCACACAACACTGCCCAGTTAGGGGAACAGGATCCACAGGCAGGCAACAGATTCAGGGACAGGTCTACTCCAGTTGTTGAGGGACCCACATGAATACCAAACTGTACATCTGCTAAATATGTATAGGGGGAGTAGGTCCAGCCGACGTATGTTCTTTACTTGGTGGTTCAGTCTCTGTGAGCCCCAAGAGTCACAGGTTAGTTGGCTCTGTAGGTCCTACTTGTGGTGTCCTTGACCCCCTCCAGCTTCCTTAATCCTCCCCCCTGGCTCTTCGACCAGACCCACTGAGCTCTGCCTAATGTTTGGCTGTGAGTCTCTGCATCTGATTCCATCCGCTGTTGGATGAAGCCTCTCAGATGACAGTTGTGCTAGGCTCCTGTCTGCAAACATAGCAGAGGATCATTAATAGTGTCAGGGGTTGGCTCTCTCCCCTAGGATGGGTCTCAAGTTGGGACAGACATTGGTTGGCCATTTCCTCAATCTCTGCTCCATATTAATTCTTACACATCTTGTAGGCAGGGCAAAATTTGGTTCGAAGGTTTTGTGGGTGGGTTGATATTCTCCCCCTCCCTTCACTGCAAATCCTGCGTGGCTATATTATCTTTAAAGTGCATTAGGAGAAAGAATGTAGACTAGCGAATAGATTTTCTTTGGAATTGCTGGTCACACATAAAATTTGACATACAATTTTTAAAAGCAATCTACATGTGTTTTAGAAAAATATATGTTGTCAGAGTGCAATCTATTTTTGCTCAAATATTTTAAATTGTTATAAATCTTTGTTTACTGTCTTAATACTTGAAAAGAATATGAAGTTCACTGTATTGCTTCCTTCTTTCCTGTTGAAAATCCTTTTTTGGGATACCTAACACTCAGAACTATACATCACCTTGCTTAAATTAACCTTCTATCATATCACAGCTATCCCTTTATTAGAAATAATTATTTGGTCATAAATCCATGTTAGTTAATAATATAGAAATATGAGTGCTTGAATAATTTCCCTAGAATGCATATCTGCTTTTTATTTTCAACCTTTTATTCATATACATAGATATGTCTCCTTAAAACATGCAGACTGAAGTAATGTGCCTTTTTCAAAAGTTGTTTACCAAATAATATACTTTTTAAAAAATGTATTATTACTTTCAAAATGGACTTGGCCTGCTTACCTTGATTGTGTTTATAGTGTGTATGGACTCTCTGTAAAATGATTTACTGCAGTATATTTTTATACATTTTTTGTTTGAACCTTAAATAATAAAAAATAAAAATTAACTCTCCCAAAGAACCTTTGAATCTATGTTTGGTAGGAACGAGGAAGTGATACTGACCAGAAGCCTCCTGAGCTGGTGGTAGCCCATGTGTTTCTATTGAGCTAGAAGATACATTCCAACTAAAAGCAATTGCTTGACCCACCTCATGTGAAATCACTCTATCGACATGTTCAGGTCATGGAAGTCATCCACTGTTTTCCCGACCATTGTTATATTCAAGCCTGTGCCTCTGGGATATACATAGCAAGTGTATGAGGTCCAACTGTGCAAAGTATGTGCTGTCAAACCAAACAACAGCTCTGAAAGTCCACTTTGTTCCATTAGAATGTTCAGGTTTAATGCAAGGAGAATTCTAGGATCAGATTTCCAAATGAGCAGCAGGCTCAAGCCCCACTGCCAGGCTGACGCTGCCATCGCCCATCCGGATAATCTTATTACTACTGCATCCTTGTTCTCCTAGCTTTGCTGCAGCTTGTGACTTCTCCCCACCATGTAAACAAATGGTCATACCTCAGCTACTAAATAATATTGTGTGACAAAATATCAACGCATACAATATATTTTATTTAAAATAGTTCATCTCATCAATTTCCTCATTTAATAAATTTTAATACCTCGGCTATGACAGAAATATATTTCTAAAATCGTACATCAGGTGATCCGTGCATTTATTTAAAAATATTTAGCATTTATTATGGTCTAGACTCTGTTACAAGTTGGGTTATTGTAGAATACACAGATAAAATTCTATCATCCGGGAATTCACATGGGTCTTGAATGCAAATAATAAATAGGTGAGCAAATAAAAATAAAATAAAAGTTTTGCATCATGTACTGATTAATATTTACTTCACCTACTCATCCACAGTGCACCTACTACAGATTATAAAGTGCTTTTGAGAATCTATTTTGCCTATTAGTTTCTGAATGTCTAAGGGTTTATTTTCCTCCCTAGCAATTATTAAAACATTTTCATCATTCTTGCATTTCAGTAATAGTGTGTTCTACAAATGTCCATATGTCTCATTTCTGCATTTAGAACAAAAACTTAACTGTAACAAAAGCAACCAAAATATTTTTAATGGTTTTGAATTTTCTTCTTTTTCTTCATGTGGCATTTCCATCTTTATGAACTTTGTGTTTATAACAACTTCAAGTAGGGAGTCCTGTAGTCTAAATTATCACTTACATCTTACCCGACGTTTTCCTCCCCAGCATGTTCTGAACAGCAGTCTTCACATCCTTATTCCTCAGACTGTAGATGAGAGGATTGAGCATGGGGGTCATGACCCCGTAGAAGAGGGAGATGAAGGCCTCCACCACGCTTTGATGACCTGCCCCAGCGGTGTCTTTAGACTTGGGCTTTGCGTACATGGAGAAGATGGTCCCATAGAAGATGATCACCACTGTCAGGTGGGCAGAGCAGGTGGAGAACGCCTTCCGTTTTCCTTCAGCAGAGGGAATCCTCAAAATAGTGGCAATGATGAACACATAAGAGACAGCAATAACTAACAACGGAACAGCTAGAAAAAGCAGATTCGATCCTGTTAGGCTGATCACATTGATGGAAATATCTGCACAAGCCAGTTCCAGAATGCCCAGAAGTTCACAGACAAAGTGGTGAATGACATTATTAGTGCAGAATGGTAATTGCACTGCAAGAGATGTCTGCACCAGTGAGTCAACAAGCCCAGCCACCCAGCATCCAACTGCCATGGGCACATAGGTATCCTTGCTCATGATGACAGGATACCTCAGTGGGTAACAGATGGCCATGAAGCGGTCAAGGGCCATCGTGCCTAGGAGGATACATTCTGTGGCACCCATAGCAAAGGAGAAGAACATTTGAATCATACACTCAGGGAATGAAACTCTCTTCCTTACTGTCAGGAAGCTACTAAGAATTAGGGGGACAGAAGAACTTGTGTAGCAGATATCCAGGAAGGAAAGGTTACAGAGGAAGAAATACATGGGAGTGTGCAGGTGGGTGTCATAGATGACTACTGAGATAAGAACTCCATTTCCAAACAGGATCATCAGATACATGCACAAAACTAGCACAAATAATACCGTCTGGAGCTTTGGGTGATCAGAAAGCCCCACCAAGAGAAATCCTGTCAACATAGAGTTATTGGTTCTCTCCATATGACTATGCCTGTCTTCCAGCAGAACTCTAGAGATAATAGAAATGCAAAATTTATATTATATATAATGCAAAGTTTACAAGACACACTTCACAAAATAATCATTATTTGTTGCTCTTGGTTGAGGGACAATGGACTGAACCAGGAAACTTGGTAAAAGGTTGAGTGCGTCTGAGACCCTGGCACCCACATACCCATCTGAGACAGTAGGTGTCTCCTACTAGATCCCTGGTCTGGAACATATGTCACACATCTCACATAGAACGTGTAAGCAGACAGTCACAGCCATGGCATGACAGAGCAAGCCCTTTCCTCCCACAGACACCTAGGCAAAAAGAGCCTGACAAGAAAGGACATCAGATAAAGATCTTGCTGCTAAAAATTCAGAAAAATCACACCTAAAACCCTTGACCCAAAAATGTTCATGCTTCTTTAATTATTTAAATGTTTATTTTTCTCCCTAACATTCATACCTTCTAATGTAAAATTGTCCTACAAATTTTCAGTTTGTTTAAAATTTCTTTTAAGGCTCAAAAATCATATTTAATATACTCCCATAGGTCAAGCCAACTACACTAATAACCATTATTTAATCTTTAATTAACAACCAGTTCCTTTTTATAGACAAGCTGTTATTGCCTGTTCCAGATTCATAATTAACACGACATTTTCTTCCTCAGCCATCTAAAACAGATAAACCCCTCAACTCTTCCCTTTGCTTTCCTTAATACGATACAGGGAACTCCTCATTCAAAGGATTCCTTCCAAGACTAAATCCCTCAACCCCCCTTGCCTTTTTCCTAGGACCATAACAACAGAGCATGATGTGCTCTCAAGCAAACTGTCACAGGTTTAAGATAAACCACCTGCCCTGTGCAGACATCTCCCTGCTGGGGTTCTGCGCCCATATGTGGTTACTCTACAGGTTTATCTCTACTAAAGGGAAAAAAACAGAGCTGCTGTCACAGGACAGATGGAAACTGACCCGCCCTCTCCTTGAACCTGTCTGGGACAGTAAAGCTGCCTTTGTCTAGACACTGTCTGACTGAAGACTTCCAAGATGACAGATCTGGGAACTTCCAGTGACAGATGAACTCTCTTGCCTGAGCCTGGCTACTGAACTTGGGAAAACTTACATGAGGTCTATATAAAACCGAAGTTAAAACCCTCACAAACTGTAAAATCCACTGAACAATTAATTGGTTCAATAACCCCTTGCCTTCCTAGTCCCCACCCCTCGTTGCCTCTTTGGCATATGTTATGTTTTATTTTGATGCTTACACCCAACCCCACCCAAAATTTTCATTACAAATAACATAAGAGATGTGACTCCAATGACACCTCTCCTTTATAAAAGAAAAGGAGGAGCTGTGTGACAGTGGACCACACCAAGAAACTTGGTAAGAATGAGTGGGTTTGGATGCCAGCAAGTGCTGGCTGACAGGAGCCTAATATAGCTGTCTTCTGAGAGGCTCTGACAGTACCCGACTAATACAGAAGTAGAGGCTCACAGCCATCCATTGGACTGCACACAGGGTCCCCAATGAAGGAGCTAGAAAAAGGACCCATGGAGCTGAAGGGCTTTCAGCCCCGTAGGATGAACAACAATATGAACTAACTAGTACCCTCAGAGCTCCCAGGGATTCAACCATCAACCAAAGAGTACACATGGTGGGACTAATGGCTCCAGAAGCATATGTATAGCAGAAGATGGCCTAGTCGGTCATCAATGGGAAGAGAGGCCCTTGGCCCTGTGAAGGTTCTATGCCCCAGTATAGGGAAATGCCAGGGCCAGTAAGCATAAGAGGGTGGGGTGGTGAGCGGGGGGGGGGGGGGGGGGGGGGGGGGGGGGGGGGGGGGGGACAGGGGTTTGTTTTTGTTTTTGTTTTGTTTTGTTTTTTCTTTTTTTTTGGAGGGGAACCTGGGAAAGGAGATATTGTATGACATGTAAATAAAGAACACATCTCATAAAAATATTACAATAAAAAAAGAATGAATGGGTCCGAGACCCTGGCACCCACGTACCTACCTGAGATGGTAGGCTCTCTCTGTTGCCCACTAGATCCCTGGCCTGGAACAAGTGCCAAACTGCCCACATGGGAAACGTGACCTGTAATCAAGTACAGAACAGAGTTCTCCATGCTAATGAGGTACATAGAGACCCTGAGAGTTTAGCCAATAAGTTTCTCTTCCCAGACATTCTATCTTCCAAAAGGTATTTAATATCTGGTCCACCCTGAGGAGGTGGTACGCACACATTTTTCCTAATGAACAACCAATAAATAGTTTGGAGCCAAGAACTGTCTCTTTCATCAGGAACTGCTGTGGGGAGCACAGAGAAGGCCTTAGATTATGAAGCCGCACTTGCAAAAGGCCCCTCTGCCCCCTGTCCCGGACAATCAGCTAAGGATGATCAGCCATGAGCTAAGCCAGAGTTCCCCTTCCCCCAGTCTCAGGCTCATTGTCCTCCTCAGCCCATGGGCCCCACAACTCTTGGAGACTCAGTAGCACCAGAACGTCCAGGAGTTTGGGAGCCCCATGTCCAGCCTTGTCACAAGCCCATGGACCCCTAACCCTTCATTCCTGACTCCTCTGTGATTCCAGTGGTAACTGGATACCCGGTAGCTTGGGAACCCCAGCCTCAGCCCTCCTCATCCTATGCTGTTTTCTCACCCCTTGAGCAGTGTCTTGGCACTTCCCTAAACCGAGCGCCTGATGCCAGCAGAGGGTGTGTAGTCTAGTAGTCCACATTCAAGGACCCACACTTGGCTTGTATTTAGAGGTCACAGCATAAAGTGAAAGCTATTATTTCAACATTGTTAGTTTTCGTTTAAGAATTTTTCTTTGTTCCTTCTCAGCTTCCCTCCCTTGAACCTTTTTCATACCCCTCACTCGCAAGTTGATAGACTTTTTTTCTTTGATTATACTATGCATTACATATGTGTGTATGGACATATGTGCATGCAAATATATGTGTTAATGAAATCTGCTGAGTCCATTTTGTTATTTTTGTGTATTAAGTTTCTCACTGAAAATCTAGTCCTTATATAAGAAATTTCTACTTGAATTTTCTCCATTAAAAGAGCAAATCTTTAGATCCCAAAGAGTTTTAATGTTACATCTCAAGTTCTTGTTTAATTGGCTGGAAGTGAATGCCTAATGGCATGGATTTCTACAAAAAAAAAAAGTGCTTTGTTGGGTTTTATTCATAGAACAATGTTTTATCTCAGTTTTTGATAGTTATGAATGGATATCAATAAAGTAAATTAGTGGGTGTCACTGTCACCTTTTCTTTGTTTTCATAATTACTGTTTTGGTTTTTGTTTGTTTGCTTGCTTGTTTTGCTTTGGTTTTTGACATTCTAGTTTTGGCTTTGGTTTTGGTTTTAGTTTTGGTTTTGTTGGCTTGTTTGTCTCCTCTCTTGAGATGAGGACTCACGCTGTAACCCAGGGAGGAAGCTACAGGTAGCCTGGCTGACTTACTAAATATCAGAATCTGTATCTTATATAAATATTGCAATACATAATCTGAATCGTGTTCATCAAACGTTTAAACATGATCATTTAAACAAACATATCAAATAATTGCAAGCCGGGGGTCAGGTAGAATCCTAGTGAGAGGATACACTAGCGTCCTGGAAAGCCTTTCTCCGCATTCAAACTAGGCAGGAGGACAGTGAGATGGCTCAGTGGTGCCTGCCACCAAGCCTGACAACCTGGATTCCACAGCCAGGACACATGGGGTAGCTGTAGAGGACCACATCCTACAAGTGGTCCTCTGGCTTCTACAAATACACCATGGCATGCATGTGTGTGTGGTACATGTGTGTATATAGGCACACACACACATGCACACATACTTAAAGAAAAACAAAACAACATGAAAGGCTGGATAGGGGAGAGACACATACATATACATGTATATATACATATACATATACACACACACACAAACACACACACACAAATAGGGAAAAACAGCAGCAAAAGTTGGATTGAACCTAAAGCCCAGCCCTGGGAGCACATTCTAGCTAAGTTCTTTTGGAAATCTGTCTTGACACTATTAATTATGACATTGCTTGTGGACAAAAGAGGCTAGCAACGGATCAGATGTTCATGAACTCAGTAACAACTCTGGCACATGAAGAGGTACCTGACAAAGTTTTAGAATTTGGAATCAAATGAACTAAATATCTACAATAATATAAACAGATTAATGGAAAAAGTGATTTCTAATACATGTAACATAGTAAATAAAATGGAGGAATTAAAATAATATTTCACCAGGAGCCATGTGCTGCTTTTAGTGATAAATCTAAAAAAAGTGTGAGTTTGAGGAGAGAAAGTTAATGGAATCAGAGTAGAGGTAAGGATAGGAGGCTTTTAAAACCATGGAAAATAAAACCATAGGGAAGCAGAAAATAAAACACAGAAAAATTAACAAAGGCCTAAGTCAAAAAAAAAAGGCAGAGACAGGTAAAAACACATGCAACAATTAAAGGAGGTATGCAGATAGGGCGTATTTTTATGGAACACCAATAAAAATGCCGGGTTAGTGGTGGAGACAATCGTGTGTGTAACCACAGAGGAAACTTAACCAATTCACCATAAAAACAATAAATAATGGGCTGGAGAAGAAAGAAAAGCTCTAAGAGAAAAAGAGTAGTTTAAAAAAAATGTTTTCAAAACAATAATTTGTAATCTAAAAGGAAAGGTCATAGAATGGAGAGCTGGTCAGCAAAGGGAGAGAATGAAAAGCAGTTTCCAGGGTCAGTGAGGAGCTGTTCACCCAAGAGTCTGTGGTCTGACTGGAGAGAGGCAAGCATGGCTTCTACCCAGTGTGCCGTCCCTCCTGGTGATATGCTGCCATGCTCATAACACATACAACAAAACAAAACCAAAACAAACAAATACACAAACCCTGGTAGAATATCATTTCTCAAACTGTAGGTCAAAAGACCTTTGGAAGTGTCATATCAAATATCTTGTCTATTAGATATTTACATTGTGATTCATAAAAGTAGCAAAGTTACAGTTATGAAGTAGCAACAAAAAAATAATTTTATAGTTTGGGGTCATCACAACTTGAGGAACTGAGTTAAAGGGTCGCAGCATTAGGCAGGCTGAGAGCCACTGCTGCAGAAGAATCAAAGGGTTGCTCCCCACTGACCTTTCTGTTTCTTATGGTGGATTATGGAACTCTGCTTTATAGCAGAACTTGTGAGTCACTGTAAATGCCTTTCTTTGGAGGAAGCCAATCTCTTCTTGCTTTAGAGAATCCATTTGAGTGTGCGGAGTGTTGGAACAGAATATGGTCATTGGTAGAAGCATCATGGCAGTGCTCTATGGTGAGGAGTATTTGTAGGAAACCATTTACTTTCCCCCAGAAAGCCTCTGAATTGATCAGTGAGTAAACACAGACAGAGTTCAAAGGGTGGGAGGGAGCATGTGGAGAAAGGACTATCAAAGGATTTCATCACATAGTCTTAGGCAATTGACTGAGGCCAAAATGTGTCCTCGGACCATCAAGAGAACAGACAATGTATAGCAGTAATACAGCATTTGGTTGGGTAAGGCAAGGAATGCTGACTTGCAAATCTGTGAGGTATATTAAATGTAAGGTTAAGGAATTGTAATCTGTGCTTGAAACTATTGGGAGACGCCAAAGTTTGACCAGGGGACATTTAGTATGAAAACCCTAGAAACAAATCAATGTAGGGCCATTCTGATGAACTGGCCCCTTCTCATCCACACTCAACTCTCAGCTGCACATTTGTCCTCACTCTTCAGGACAGCCACTCCTTCCTTCTTTGAGGCACAGAAAAAGGAATGTAAAATTCATCTTCTTTAAGTAATAGAGACATAGTTCATTTTAGGTCAACTTGGTATCAGAAGACTTGTATTTTTCTAGAGAAAAAGACAATCTGCCTATTGCCTATGAGGTCTCAGCTCAATTCTGTAAGTGGAAACCAAGTGTCTCTACCTAATTTCAGCTCGAGGGTCAGGCTAAGGCCTTGTTGGGCTCTTTACAGCTAAATGCTAGTTGTACTGAACTATTAAGCCAACTAATGTCATTCATTACATACACTGTATAATTCCCTCTGGGTTTTCTGGTCTCTGTCACTTTTGAGTGTGAAGGCCACTTCTCCCTGGTGGTGGTGAGGGGGACCTATAGGTTAAATTCAGGGCTTGGTGCCATGGGCATCATAGGAACCTAATTCTCTTATTATTCATGGCTTTTCTATTCTTTTTCTCCATAAAAAAAGGGTAATTTCTGTCTTCTTGGCCATCTCTACCCCCTCTATCTAACAGTAAGTTTCTCACGGCATTGCTCACTGGGTAGGAAAACGCCCCTGATATTCACATAGGGTTCCAGTGTCTACTGGACATCATAAGTTAGCACATCAGAGTGTGTATGTGTAAAAGGCCCTGGCCCCAGCTACATGACAGTATGATGAATTTCTAGTTTCTCCCAGCTTATATGTTCACATATGGCACTAACAGAGGCTCATCAGCCCCTGCTAAGTTTTGATGTGATCATTTATGCTCAATTTATGGTAGCGTCTAGGAATTAAAACATATTTGATTCTTCCTTGGGTCATAATTAGTTGCAGTAAAGAGTCTCGGACCCAAAGTAATGTTCCTTGGCAAGTAATAAAACAAGAATAAAGAAGCTTTAATTAGAGTAATTCTGGTTCAGGGAAAGCCAGAAAGTCATTTTAGAAGAAGGTAGTTTATGGTTATTTACATTTACAGAGAATTATATATAATATAAATTCATTCACATTCAGATATAGGAATCATATTCTACTATAATTTGAAACAGATAGTTATTGTGAATATAGATGAGCTACCTAAAAAATTGCTTTTCAGACATTGTGGTCAGAGATATAATCAAATTATTATATTGTGGCTTTACAAATTTAGCATAGGAATATTTTTCAGTATATTGTGTGTATATTAATAGTGTCCAAGTTACTTGCTACTAAAGAAAAGAGATCATAGCTGTTTCACAATGTTTCTAGGCTCTAGACAAAAGAGCCCAGTATCTATTCTGTTTGCTGGAGAAGGCAAGGATGAAGCAAAATAAATGCTTTTAAAGAAGCAAAAATGATGCTGGAGAAGAAACTAAACTTGATTTTAGAGTACACAAAGAACTTCTTTCCTATCATCTTCTTTAAATGACATCAGTTCTTACCAAAGACCTTTCTAGTGGACAATATCCAGTGTTCTGAAATGTAAATCTCCTTGACACCAAATGAAGAAAGCTTCAAATGTGTAGGGGTGGGGTTTGCTGTCTCCTCATGAACTATCTAAGTTGATAGCTTCTCCATAACATCAAATTCAGTATTTCCAGAACAAAACAACAGAAAATGAAACAGCCCTGTGACTCAGAGCCTGAAGAATAGTTTCCTCTCCTGGTTAGAGTCATAGGTGTTCCTTCCCAGCTGTTCTTCATTATGTTCTAAAAGCAACGTTCTTTATTCTGTGTATTGTCAGATGCAGTGAGGGAGACCAAGTGAGAATGAGATAGCATGGGGCGTGCTTCCCATATTTCATTCATGATTCTACTTACCTATAGTTTCTTCCTCAGGTAAAGCCAATAAATGCACCTAGCTAGAATATTCTCTGTCTTGTTCCAAGATTCTGGCTGTATCTTAGAAAACAAATACAAAATGGGCCAGAGTTCCTTGTGAGTCTTTACTATGATGCAAATGGTTGTTTTCACTTTAAGCTTCAGAAATATCATCCAAAGGGCCAGCCATTAGCAAATCAAGACAATTTAAATCGTTATTTGAGTGAACTAGCAAGGGATCAAATATTTGTAACAAAGTTAGAAATATAAATACAGACAGCCCAAAAAAAAAAAAAAAAACAACTTTCCAAAACTCCAGGGAAAATGTTGTCAGTCCCAATTATCTCTCGTAATTAGTATATTCTTGCCATAGTTGTTTGAATACAGAGATATTGTCATTCATAATAACACAGTATGGAAAGAGTTTAGGGTTCATATATTGTAAGCAGAAAAATCTCACTTAAGTGTTGTTCTAAATTTATCTGAAAGTCTCACAGGATTAATAGCATAATTATAGTCATTTGCATAGGCCTTTCAAGTGTCTACCAGTCTTCTCAGAATAGTCTTTTGAGTTATAAAGTCATTTCTGTTCTCTAGATGTACATTCTGAGATACTGAAGTCGGACTGTATTACTGATGATTGTGCAGTATTTACATAAGAGCACGGTGTCATCTCTTGCTGAGAATCAGATATACAGAGATGTCAAACCTGCTGCATCCATCAGAGGCAAAACTCTACAATCCCACTTTGAATAACATGAAGAGCAGGAATAACCCATTCTGAAGGAATAACTGGCACTTATATTTGAAAAGAGTTTCACGAGGTCATGTTCCACAACTGTTCCCCCAGAACCCATAAATGCAAACCACCAATGTAGAGTTGAAGAAAAAGAATAAGAAAGAAATGTTTCAATAAGCACTATCACGTCTCTATAATTTTATAAAGTATTCCAATAATCTATGAAATACCAATCTGCCCTTTCCTTCACTTGTGTTAATTTTAACCACAGGAAGAATTGTGAGAGCTACTCATCAATTTCTTGTCATCCTCACCATATAATCATCAACTTCAGTCAGCAGGAAATTCCAATTTTCAATTTTTCAATCAACCTGCTTCTTGGTGTATCAGTGTATACAAGCCCATGGTACATTGTGATTCATAACTAATTTAATTATACTTGAATTCCTTAGCTATATGATAAACATTAAAATGAATATAGCATGTTTGCTATGAGCCTATAATGGTGGTTTTGGTATTTGTTTCTCAGACATGCAAATCCCAAAGTAGTGTCTTTCTGAGCCATGAGCTACTCTTTTCTACTTGAAATCAAGTTCTTGAGCCATTGTAATCTTCTTGCCAGTGGTAAAGTTCTCCTGTATCCTTTTGAAAAGAACTCTGCTGTGGGCCTTCATTGAGACAACCATAGAAAATTAGTACATAGTTCATAACTGCTTTTAGCTTCCAATTGTTTATTCTGTTGACAACAATAACCCTTACATAACATTTTCAATTTCTTAAGGAAATGATGGAGTGCATGATGCGTCCCTGCTTGCTCTCTCCACATGATCTCTCACCTCTTGTCTCAGACTTGTCGCCCACTTCCAAAGAACTAATGGAGAGTCCCTTTGTTAATCCCTCACATTTTCTAAACTCAGACGTGATCTATCCTCTTCAGGCATAAAATGTTCTATAATGTGTGTGTGTGTGTGTGTGTGTGTGTGTGTGTGTGTGTGTATGAATATATATTTCTTTATCTTATCTTTCAGACCATATTTTCAGTTCCTTTTCTATCGTCAAAGAGTTGGCAAAAGTGTATACCATATTATTATTGTTATTATCCACTCTCTCTGAAGACAAGGAACAGTTCATTCTTCCCATTGAGCAGATTTATCATTTGCCTTTTCAAAGTGCAGCTAATAGAGGCTGATTTTTCAGCTTTCTGCTTTTGAGCTAGACACTCAGCTTCCTTACTGGGCATCCTTTCACACCTGGTCATACCGAGGATCATATACATCTATGGAAGAATGATGTCCTCTGATAAATTAATGTACAAAGGTTCTTTATAAGTGTTACAGATATCTCCAGTTGTCCCACAATTCACATTCTTTACAATTAACTGGTCACCCTGTGTTTTCTTTCTCACTAAAATGTTGTTCCCATGTAGTCCATACATATTACAGTTCTCAAAGTAGCTTCACACTTCTATAAAAAAAAAAAAAAAAAAAAAAAAGCTTAAGATATTGTCCGCTGGCCTTTCCAAAAGTCACAAAACTGAAAGCTTCTTGTGATCATTCTTCCTACCAAAATCCCAACAGCTATTCCAAGGTAACAAATACAAAACTTGCTCAAATGCACATAGCAGTGTGATAAAATGTGCTATACTCATAATTTTATCTGATCATCATGCTTTTATGATATCCCAGATATTACCTTGGCAATACCTTTGAATATTTTCTGAGGCATCATGGGTACCTGCTGCTATTCAGAGCCCGAGTCTCATTCAAAATTGCCCATCTTCTGGAAGCTTTATAAGTAGGAAATAACATTTCTAGATATGACATTTGCCTTCTCCATAAATCGAACAACTCAATATTACTGTTCTCTTGTTTTCATTTTGGAGCTCACAGAAATCTCCTTTTATGTTTCTTTTGATTGTTTGAGCAATAAA
Source organism: Mastomys coucha (assembly GCF_008632895.1). Lineage (NCBI taxonomy): Eukaryota > Metazoa > Chordata > Mammalia > Rodentia > Muridae > Mastomys > Mastomys coucha. The sequence goes on from NW_022196900.1 coordinate 13,737,186, forward strand.
GAACAGTGGATGAAACAACTGCTGAAAGTATTACTATTTGTGATTTTCCTGTGCTCAAGCAAGTCTAGTCAATCCTTCCCTGGTAGCCATGTTATTCATAATCATTTGTAATTCAGTACTTTTAATACCCTCAATCATTCTTCAGCATTATATTCTCAGAAGGATTATGAATAGGAACTTTCAATTGTATATACTTTATCATCTTCCCAGATTGTGGGAAAAAAATGATAATTTAAATAGCTTCAAGAACCATATCACAATAATTATGCATTAAACTCCATTTACATGTACTTTGAATTGCTTCTGAAATAGAAATAGGAAAGAATGTATTAGATGAACAGATAACATGCTGGGTAACACAAGAGAATTGTTAGTATTACTGCATATATCTTAATTAAAGTTTTTTATGAGTTCCAGATATCAAACATTAACCAGTGATTGTGTTCAGGTAGTGATAAGGGCTCCTATGTAGCATATTCTATTTAAAAGGATAGGAAGATTTTTTGCATAAACTTTCAGAAAGAAGTATCCTCCATTCAGATATGAGATGTACTGCAGGAATATTTTACAGATGAGGTATATAAAACACATAGATGACTTTCAGTTTTATTTATGTGTCTTGTGGCTTTCATTTCAAGCTCATACTTTGAGACCTATTACTTTTAATTTACCCACAGTTTGATTTTTTTTTGGTCCCTTCATTTAATTCTATTGCACGTTAGTTCCTATTAGCAGGCTGAGTTGGCAGTACATTGAGCATTAGAGTTCACCTACAGGCAATTGCACACAGAGACTAAATATGTTCTGGGAGCCTTTACTTAAATTCCAGTAGAAGAAACTGGTCACAGACTTACTCAGAATCATAATCTCTCATTTTATCTCATACAATTGCATGTAATATATAGATTTTCTGAAGTAATATGTATATTTAATTGTTAAAATTGTATTACATTTATTTATGGGCTTGTGTGTGCGTGTGTGCATTGGAGTGGGAAGAGCAGCATACAATTTGTGAGTGTTCTCCTTCTGTCATGTGTGCCCTTAGAATTAAACTTAAGTCATCAGGGCTGGCTGGCCTCAAGAGTCTATACCTAATAAACCATCTCTCTGGCTCATAGATTTTCTTTTCTATAAATTATCACACTATATTCTAAATTGGCCAAATCTGGGATAATTCAAGGCAGCCTGTTATAGTCATTGCAATGAGTTGGGATATGGCCACTGTTTATTCTTTTCCTCTATTTCTGCTCAACATTTTAAATTTTTCTTGAGAATTTCATGCATCAATACTATACTAACATCATTTTCACCTCTCCTTTATCCTCTCTAACTCTTCCATGTCCACCTCTCAATACCTCTCAAAGATAAAACCACTTCTTTTATAATTATTTTTAAATTCACAAACACGTACTGAGTTATAACCTTAGTGTTATTCTTATGTATGTGACAACTTGGGATTTTATAACCTACCAAAGGGCTCATCGCTGAAGAAAAAGAATTCTTCTTTTCACAGAAGCCATTGATTAGCTCATCCTCCATGGGTAGGGCCTTGTGATAACTAAAATCAGGGGAAAAATAAATGAATTAGAGACTGTAAGAACAATGGGATAAAACAATAAAACTAGTTGTGATTTACTTTTAATGTGTGTGTGTGTGTGTGTGTGTGTGTGTGAGTGCGTGTGTGTGTTCAGAAGACAATCTTCACAATCGTTGATGTCCTACACCTACTCTGCACTCTGAGAAACTGAACTCGGATCATCAGACTTGCCCAGCAAGTGCTTTTACCAGCTGAGCCATCTTCAAGGCCTGAAGCTAGTGGTTTATTGGCTCTACTAGTGCATTCTGTAGGGATCTGTCACAAGTTAATGGCAACCCTTTCAAAGCTCTGCCTAAACTCTGAAGAGGAAGGGTCATTTCCAAACTCATTTCATGGCATCGACACTACTCCCATTTAATTCCATGTTAACTTAACCATGTGAACACTAACTGGGTTTAGTTGTCTCCAGGAATCTTCAGCTTTCTTCCTTCAATATTGCCTTTCTTCTAAATAACTATTAAAAAGTCTTCCACTGTTAAATTCCATTTTAGGGAGCTAAGCTTGAGGGATTGATATACCTTGTTCTTGTACCTTAGATCTTTCTAGGATAAGCTCACTACATGCCTCTTGAGCAGTTGGAACCTTTTGATACCCAGGTCAAAGCAAAATGCTCTAGGATACTTTAGTGTCATTACAAAGTCAATACGAAATCCTTTATTTTCTCAGAACACTGTCTTGAAGATAATAGATACCCAGAACTGTGGCAAAATGCAATTATGGAGATAATCTAAGATTTTATTAGGCATTACTACAAAAGAAGTAAAGTATATCAAATGAAAGTACAATTTCAGCACCATTATCTACTGAGGGTCATTTGACTTGAGCAAAGAAAATAAAATAATACAAAATTATGAATTTTGTAAAGCTTTTACAGTTTACTTATTGGAAGAAAAAGTATAACTTATTTTCATTTTATTTCCATTACTTTATTGATAGACATATTTAAGTCTATAGTCCATGTTTTCATTTCGATCTAAATTATTAATTGAAGTCTATTCTGTTCAAGTAATGGATTTCCTACCATTTTACTTAAGCCTGTTGCCCCCTTATAAGAAAAATCAATTTTTAACATAAATATGAACTTTGCATGTTATATGCATTTAATGAAGCCTTGTCATGCATGTGAAAACTTTTCCATCATGTGATTCTGACGGCCTTTTGTCCCCCTTCCTTTGCCTCATGTGTCAATCTGCAGATTTTTATAGACACTCCTCCCACTTGCTCAACTCTCTTCAACCCTGTCTAATTTATTGTTTACCTCATTTATTTAGATTATAGTCATTACATTTATCAACTCCATAACTGTAATTAATTGAATATCATTTCAAGTTCTCTTGTTATCTGCATTTTATTAACTTGGCTATTATTTTCAAGGGCACAATACCTTCAGTTACTTTAGAGAAGCGATTCTCAACATGAATGTTGTGACCCCTTTGTCAAACTTCTGTCTCCAAAAATATTCACAATGCATTTCATGACTATAGCAAATTTACAGTTATGAAGTAGCAACAAAATAAAGTTATTGTTGGGGGTCACTGCAACATGATGGTATTAAAGGGTCACAGCATGGGTAAAGTTGAGAACCATTGCTTTAGAGCCCATGTTTTAAAGCAGCTGTTTGTGGACCCTCTGCTTATTGTCCACCATTGTCTTTTGTTCCTATTTTATAGTAGTCCTTTTAATTATCATTAAATGTCAAATTGTATGTAGAAACAAATGTAGGCTTTCTGAAAGAAGTTTCACTCATCAAAATAAGATTTACTCTATCTTCTAGAAGCAACCAAGAGTATGGGTGATTGTCTCTCCTCAAAGATAGATTAAAATAGTTCAGTTGGATTTCTGACTTTGTAAGGCCTACTTGGAACCTGACTCCCTTCTCTTTTTCAGTGTTGTTCCTCCATTGCTCCATCTGTAACCTTAGAGAATTTTTTAAAATATACTTTCCCATCATAGGACCAAGACACTAATTTTCAGGTTATAAGTAGTGAGAGTGCCAAAGTCTCATCTAATGTCAGTCCTTAGGGAAGAACAATAAAAATCAGATATTGGTATCTTATTATTATTCCATTCAGAGAACCATGCATGACATCTCATTTTTAACATTCTATTATTTAACTTTGAAAATAACACACAAAGATATTACAGTGTTAAATTGTCAATAACAGAGACAATTTCTAGAATGCTTTCCTTTGTAAAGCATTCTAAAACAATCATTTACAGAAGATTCAAGAAAAGAAAATCTATGTGGAAATGTATAGCCATTTGGAAATTTTAAGAAATTGTTAGCAATGATATTAAATAAGAAAGTATTCAGAATTGTTTCTCTGTGTCTATAGGGACTTCCCATTGTATTTTATATTGAGAATGCTTTGTCAGTCAAGGTGTACCCATTCAAAATAGATCGTGACTGATACTTTCCTCATCATAAAAAACAAAGGCAGGAGACAGGATCTGCCAGTGAAGTAACTGGCATTTGACATGGAAAAGCATGAGGCTCTTTCATATACCCCTCCATCTTTTCATTTTATTTATTTAACAATCCTATCGTATTTTAGATCATTGATTACCAATCTGTTCATAACTTTAAAAGAAAAAAGGAAAGGGGCAACCATAGAAGTGAAGAACTGTATCCTGAAGACTATGAACAACCACAAAAGAAAGAAATCACATAAATAAAGGGAAAGATGCCTCACATTCATGGGCTGCAAGAATGTTATCAAATGCTGTTCTTCTGTAACCAGGCACTGAGGTACATAAACTAGTCCCTTCAGTTTCTTTTTATTTAAAAGAACAGAAATTGATAAAATAAATTTGTACTTATTCACAGTATTTCCAGAGCTAAAGAGAGAATTACCCCTAGCTCCTCTTCAAGGCCTTCTGTGTAGTGGGTACAATTTTTATAGGAAAGATGAAAGAAAAGCTGTGAAGTATGCACGAGACAGCTGTGAGGTAAGCTGTCAGAACTCCTTAAACGTCTTCCTGAGAATTTCCTCCACCTCTGGTGCAAGCATGTCATCAAATTCTCTTCCCAGCACTGGACTTTAGAGGCATTTTTAATTCTTTAGGTCTTTGTTTTAGGGTTCCTGTTACATTATTCCAATTCCCTGTCTTTGAAAATTTAGGATGTTGTCTAATTTATTGCCAGACTGATGTAAAAATTATCATCAATATACCTATGGCTGAAAGAAATATCACAGGCAGAATACAAGATGGAGTCAAAGTTTTACAAAAAAAAAAAAAAAAAAAAAAAAAAAAAAAAAAAAAAAAAAAAAAAAAACAGTTAGGCCTGGCTGGGATAAAGCATGAATCACTGTTTCTCAAGAGGCAGCAATAAAGAAAAAGTAAAGGGGCAGGGAGAAGACAGGAGAGGTACTGTGCATTGAAACCCAGAAGTCCTCCTAAAATGCTCTCTCATATACATTATTACATGTGTGCATTTAAAGCAAGCATGACAAGAACAATCTGAGTGTGCAACAAATTTTTTAAATGGAAAATAGATGAGCTGCAGACACCCTAGTCAGTTATGTACAGGAGTTCTGTTTCAGGACTCATTGGGTTGGTCAGTTTTCTGGCTAATGCAAGAATCCATTCTAGGGAAGAGTTTGGGTTTAATAAGGTGCTCTGTTTAGGGAAACAGAAAGGTGGTTCAGCTGTTAAGAGCATTGACTAGTCTTATAGAGGACCCAGAACCCATATGGTGGCTCATATCCATCTGTAATTCCAGTTCCTTGGGGATACAGCACACTCTTCTGACCTCCTTGACCATTTACACATGTAGTAAGCATGAGCACATACAAAAAATACAAATACAAAAAATAAAATAAATAAATAAATCTTAAAAATTAAAAAGTTCTGTATAGTTCAGAATCCTCCTGAATCAAATATCCTTTCTCACATTTCTCAGAAAAACCCAACACCAAGAAGTGCAGAGTAGCCCAAAATGAGGACTGAACAACACTACCTGCAGTGTTTCTGCATTTCTGGATGATCTGTTAGAATCGCTTCCAATTCAGAAACAGGACACATTCTTCCAATGTGATTCCTCTTGGAATCTGATGTGATTCCAAGACCACTTCATGCAATAGGGTCAGACTAGGTTCAGGAACTTGAGAGATGACTCAACAGTTAAGAGTACTTGCTACTATTGCAGATGACCTGGATTCAGTTTCCAGTACCCAAATGGCTCCTCTTAACTACCTGAACCTACAGTTCTAAGGACTACAGGGCTCTCTTGTGGCTGCCTCAGGCTTCTTCACACACATCATATGCTCAGGAACACACACATTCACATAAAATAAAATCAACATTCTTTCAAAATACACCACTTAAGACCCTAGTCACTTAGGGACACATAAAGGGAGCCTGGGGGAGAATTTTTTTTCTTTCCATCAGACTCTATGAACCTTCAAATAGATAAATCTATAATGGTACTATTGCAGCTATCACTTTTTAGCTTCTATCAAGTTTGTTATCAACACTGTAGACTAGTACTCAAAATGGCATACGATGAGTTACAGTGAGTCAGAACACAAACTAAGAAGTTTGTAAAAGAACTGGTCAGAGAGAATTCTACCTAGAAACCACCAAGACAGTATGTCCCATGCTCACAAATTAAAGATCCCCTACATATTATTAAAATCCAAATATAAGCAAACAAATTTCCCATGAACTTTAGCCTTCTCAATCTTTATTCCACAGAACAAGACTCCAGTATTCACAGCTCAGACAGATAGTTGTATTACATCAGTTGCTACTGCAAAGTGACCCGAGGCAAGTCCAAATAGCTGGCACACTTCAAACACAGAGATCAAGTTTAACACAAAATCTAAACACAAATGCCAAACCAAGGTATTCTAAGCAAAGTGAGTGTGGCAAGAAAGTAGAGACTGGAACCAATAGTATCAGGAATGGCATACAAACAAACAAACAAACAAAAAAAACCAGCCAGGAAGTAGAACCCTGGAAACCTGACTACCTGTAACATAACATGCCCTAGAAAATCCTGCACTTTACAGCGTGGGACCTACAGGTGCTATACAGAAAAACATAGACTCATGCTACTCCTGCCCAGAACTTTCTGAGCCTCGACTGACTAGTGTCCACTTCCATTCTTGAAAATATTTCCACTTGCTAAGTAAACTATCACTATTTCTGTTTCTAATCATGTATTCCCTGACCCAATTCTTTGACCTGGGACATATTAATCTAGAAACATCAGAAGATACCTCCAGGCTCAGATTTGTGCCTTTGACATTAATTTTTAAATTTTTAAGTCATTCTGATTGGGGTGAAATAAAATATCAAAGAAGTCATACTGTGCATTTCCCTGATGGCTAAGGATGTTGAACATTTTTTAAAGTAAATATAATTAGGGTTAATTTAGGGCATTCGGTTCTTTCAAATGATAAGTACTTGCTAATTTTATGGTTATAAAACAAAAAAAAACCCTGACTATTAATTTTCTTTTATTACAATAATAAAAAAAAGTACTGTGTGCCAAAATTTCATGTTTTGCCAAATCTAATTTTTAAATTTCCTAAAGTCAACTTACCATTCAGAATGTCTATTAGGATATAGAAAAGGCCAGAATTATCTCTTCATGATTAGTTTGCATATACATTTAAGAAAAATGATACAGAATAAGCTGTAGGTCAAAGAAAGTACAACATATCTAAGAAAAAAGTGTGTGCCTGTTAGTATTTATGTGTGTGTATTTCCACACAAGAAACCTCTTAAAAATGTCACTGTGGATAAATATAAACACCTTGAAAAACAAAACAATTTTGGGCAAAAAATGCTAATTGTATGAAAGTGAATGTTAAATATACCTTAGGATACATTGGAAGCATACATTTTGAATATATACTTTTATGAATTCATCAAATACTGTTTCATACAAAAGTTATATATAATGTATCACAAATTACACATGGATACGTTATATAAATTACCTCACATATTTGAATCTATACACATGACAACTATTCAACTTTGTCAAAGACCTAAAGAATCAAACCGAAAACATCAAAAGTCATTACAAAATTGGTAGAGGAGCCGAACCATGAAGCCCCGTATTTGAGCTGGTCTTTCCTAGCATACCCACTTGGCTTCAGGCCTCATGGAGCCCTCTGATGTCAACCCTTCTCCCCTCCTCTCCTCAGAGTCAGCCACCTGGGTCTTCCCTAAAGTTCTCAGACCTATCAGGACCAATCCTCGTTGTGCCTTTGCCCAGATGCATCCCTCTGCCTGGAGTAATTCCTCTCAAATCATTGGACCTAAACCTCTAACAAGGTCTCACTCAAACATTCCCTTCCAAATGAAAGACTATGAAGTCCTGGCTGCCAGCCATCTCAATGCTTTACACTGATCTCATTATCTTTCTGATAATCTTAATGCTTTTTAAGTTATTATACAAAAATAGGTTGCTTCTGATGAATTTTGTAGTGTTATATTAACCCCATAATACCGACACTTATGAAATTGCCAAACACTCTGGAGGCAGAGGCAGGAAGATCTCTCTATAGGTTCCAGGCCAGCCTGGTGTACATAGTCAGTTCCAAGACAGCTAGAGCTGAGAAAAGAGACCCTGTCTCAAAATACCAAAAAGAAAAAAAAAACTGAAAATGAGAAGTGACACACACACCCCCATCCCTAGCCCAGAAGCTATCTCCAATTGATAACCACTTCCAAATGAAAATTTAATTTCCTCCAACAGAGCCTCCCTGAAGAAACAAGCCCTTAAGAGTAGGCTGCATGATCAAATTTGCAATCCTCTACTATACACATGCTGCCTGAACAATCAGACCCCTCCATGTGCAGTCCTTGGTTGGTGGTTGAGACCCTGGGAGCTCTGAGGGTACTAGTTAGTTCATATTGTTGTTTGTCTTAGGGGTCTGCAAACCCCTCAGCTCCATTGGTCCATTCTCTAACTCCTTCACTGAGGAACCTGTACTCAGTTCGATGGATGGCTGTGAGCCTCTACATCTGTG
>NW_022196900.1:13746712-13768404 GCF_008632895.1 Mastomys coucha
TTGTTTTTTGGAGGGGAAACTGGGAATGGAGAAATTTGCATGTAAATAAAGAAAATATCAAAAAAAAATGAACTCAACAGCATCTTTGGAGGCACATGTCTCACAATGTTGTGTTTGGGCTCTTTAGATTTGTTTAAATTTATATTTTTCCCTCTCTCTGTTCACCCTACAGGTCCTTTGCATATATAACTATGACTACCAGTTTAGTTTTTCTATGAAGTTCCTGAGTGTACAAGTAAGTGGGTCTCTGCTTCATGGGTCTTCACTTGGGCTCTTTGTTTTGTTTGTTTTGTTTGATATTATTATAAGAGTATTATAGATAAGATGTGTTCATTTCTGTTTTACACTATTATATCTTATTTCCTAATTATCCCATCGAATCCTGCTTGTTTTCTAGTGAGAAAGGATGGATGTAGGTAGCAGCGGAGGTGGGGCAGAACAGGAAGTGGGAGGAGTAGAGAAGGGAAAACCATAATCAGAATACATTATGTGAAAGAAAAATATATTTTCAATAAAGAAAACAAAAAGAAATTGCCTAGCGTCCATGTAAATATACCATACAAAGTTTCCTTTCTCCATAAAGCTACATAAATTTTTCTCTAGCCACACATGAAACAAGAAGGAGCTCATAAAGAACCAATGCACAATACAATCCTAGGAAACCTTAGTGGATCACACAGGAAAAAAGACAAAAGAGCAGGAAGAGAAAGCTTCAACAGAGGAGGGAGCAGGCATGAGACAAAGTAGGAGGGGGTGAGAATGAGTAAAATCCATTAAACACATGTGTGAAGCTGTCAAAGAATGGTAAGTAAAGAAACCTTTAAAATATGAATGCACGTACATATAAATGTCTTGGAAACAATTTTGAATGAAAACAAAGCCAATTGCATAAAGTAGATATTAAATATGGAATAGTTTAAGGTATGTATTAAATGTATATTCTGGATGTGTGTCTCCATAAGTCACCAGACACTATTACATATAAAAACCACATCATTTATTTACAAATTATGCATATGTATATTATATAAAGGTCTCTCTATATTTTAATTTGTACTTTGTACATTTTATAGTATTGGGTTACCTTATAGCAGATATCACTTTTAGAATTATATATGTACAAAAATCCAAGTAGTGATGACCCAAAAATAATCACAAAATTCCACAAAGAGATCAATTATGCTAAGGGCTGGAAACAATGCATGACCTTAGACTTACTAACGCTGCCTGAGGGTAGCTGATAATCACTTGAAAAACCACTGAGTTGAATGAGTGGATAGTGATATCAGGTTTAATTTCAAACAGATTTGCATTAAAAAACAGTAAGAAGAAAATAGTCAGCTAGAAAAATCTATTGTTTGGTTGATGCTGTTCTTATTATTTTGGGATAAAAAAAGGACAGACTGTATTTGTAAATCAAGTAAGTAAAAAGATACACACAGCACTAATGATGCTCACCCTCTGAGCATCCCAAAAATGGTGCCTCATTTATCTATTTATCTGTCTTCTACCCCTATGCCTAAAACAACTTTTAAAAGATACACCAATTTTACTTCCATTAATTGGTCCTCCACAAGAGTGGTTTTGTAAAACTCCACACAAACTTCTCTTGCTCAAGCGACTAAGCCATCCTCGGACTAAATTAGAAAAGACTTAGAACACTGTGTTAGTACACAGCCACTTCTGAACACGCCTAATCTCTTCTAGAATATCATGCTAGGCAGTTATTGTTTCCCCAAGCCCAAGTTAGTATTTCACCACCTGGCTCCAAGTAGCATGACCATGTTCCCAATTATAGTCCCATCTTTTAGTTATGACTAGGTACCTGGTCAGAAAATTCCAGATTCATAAAACCTAACTTCATGATATCAAACCTTATTTAGAAAGCGATTTTTACAAAAAGGTGAAAAACATGTTCTTTAATTTACAAGATCTACTAGAATATTTTATAATATCAAAGAAAATGTTATTTTCATGCTATAAATGTGAAACACATTCACTTTTGTAAAGCAAATGTTATCTCTATGGAAACAGAAAGAAAAAAATCTTCAGGCTTTTACAAAGAGTCTTTTCTGGAAAATTAATGTTAATGTCAAATCCATCTCCTTTTATGTCCCAATTAGCTTCAGGTCTTCTAGTTTAGAGCTTTTCTGTGAAGAGTTATTAGGCATCATTTGGGGCCCACATCAGTCTTATTAGATGTGGTACTGAGAGACACTGGTATGCTACGTCACCACTAGAAACCTGGAAGGATAATGGCTTATACTAACCAAAGGTTAGCAGAGGGAGAGAGAGATAGAGACAGCGACAGAAAGACACAGAGACAGAAAGACAGAGACAGAAAGAGATCTTAGAAATCCCTGGCATTCAGCAACAGCTCATCTGACTATGCTCCCATATAAAAAAGAACACAACCAAATCATTCTCAATAAACCTTTGAAACAAATCTTTTTAATCAAAACCCTTTTGAGCACTCAATATTGTGTTTGTGGTACTCAAGTAAGTCAGAATTATAATCATACATTTGTCCATCAATTTAATCACATGAACATATTAAGAGGAGGGGCAAACCATTCTTTGCAGACTTTGATCTTACAACTCTGTGAAAGAAAAAAAAAAAACCTCCTGGTGGCCTACTGTGGAGATAAATTCATACTTTCATGTCTTCTCCTTTAATTAACTTTCTACCAAAATGAATAAATATGTTTAAAAGCCAAATCTCTCATCCCAAACAGTGTGTGGAAGTGCCTGGATTTGAGCCATGTGGCTGTTGGTTAAATGCCTGAGTATCAAAAATTGCCAGTAGTGAAACATAGCCTAATTTGAAAAATTGTTAAGGGTGGACTATCATGAGCTGATATGTGGAAACTAGGTGTCTTTATTATATATACTCTGTTGTATTGGGTTATGAAGCTTAGACTCTGGTGGCACCTGCCCTTGCTCGCAGATTTAACCTAAAAATAACTATAGTGGAATCTAGAAGTAGTTAAATGTAGGTCATTAGTGCTTCATATCCCTTCCTCTAAAATTAAAAAAGAAACTTTAAAACATTAAATGAATATGTACACCCAAATATTCTAAGTGTAACCTGTGTTCATCTTAAAGAATGTTTGTGCTCAACATCCTTTGAATTTACTGATCCATCAAAATACAATGTATTCACTTAAGTAGACATCTTAAAATGTGGTATATTATTAAACAGACTCTGTTACTAATCTTGGGTGGAAATTTAGAAGTATTCTTCAAATAATGCCAAACTTGAGAGGAAAGTCAAAGAAAAAAAAAAACACACACATGACACCTGTCTAACAACTTTTGAACCTCTATGTCCTCAGATTGTTGAGGTCACAAAAGCATCTACTTCAAGAGACAAGGCATAAATTTGGGTATCCTCATTAAGAATCAAGAACCTGGAGAGTCTTTTAACATTTGAGAAAGCACTACAATTTCCTCAGAGCTGAAAAAAATATCTTAGAAATGAGAACGGGTATGATTCTCTATCCAATGAAATATATAAATATTCTTATTTGAATCAATAAGATAATTTTAAATTTATAATTGTCATTATGAATATTCATGTATGTGAATGATATGAGGTCACCCATGCCATAGCACACATGGAGAAGTCAGGGACAATTTTGTAGAGTCTCTGTTTCCACCTTCATGTGGATATGGGAATCACAATCAGGTTGGCAGGTTTGCATCTGCTGAGTTATCTCTTGGCCTTAGAAAGATAATGTTAAACCCATATTTTAGTTTTGTACATTTGTTATGCTAAAGTTAATATATAAAGCTGAAAGGAAGTTTTCTAAAGAACATATACATTGGATGTATAGACTGTAGCGATAAACCCTATTTATCTGTTTCCTTTATAGCCCCAACTCAGCATTCTTAGAGCTCCACAGGAAAAAATGCATTCTGTGAAAAGATATAGCATTTGGTGACTTTTAAAAATGTGAGATTAATATACTGTAACAGAAAAGTCTCCAGGGGAAAAACATCGATAAACTGCTTTGAGGTTTTTCTGTTTTGCATTTTTTTTCACAACATAGACTTACACTGAAGGATTTGAAGAACAATTGCTTGTAAAATAATGTTCATAAAATGCAATGTTTGCCCAACTCTAATATTGTAAAATAAAAAAATGCAGAACTATGAAGATGGTGACCAAATTGTCAAATATGTCTCAATGTTATGTTAGTTTTTCCTTATTCTTTATAGAACTTTGAACATTATTTGTAAGCATCCAATAATTTCAAAATACTGTTTCTCATTATGAAAGTGTGAACATAATGGATAAAAAGGCAAAGAAAGGAAAGTAACTGAAATTCCCATCCAAGTGTTGAGTTTCAACCGTGCCTAACATACTGACCATTCATTTGCCTAAGAATCTTCCCTTCAGATTTTTTATGGCCTCTTTCACGTCTTTGTTTCTGAGGCTGTAGATTATAGGATTCATCAAGGGAGTCATCACCCCGTAGAACATGGATATGAGTTTGTCTGTAGCGTCCAAGTCATCCGCATTGAGTTTGTCTTTAGACTTGGGTTTCATGTACATGAAAAGGATGGTCCCATAGAAGATTATCACCACAGTAAAGTGAGCTGAGCAGGTAGAGAAGGCCTTGCTTCTCCCTTCAGCAGAGCGAATGTTGAGAATGCTGGAGATGATTAATGAGTACGAGATGACAATGAGGAGCAGTGGCATCAGAGTGAACAAAGTTGTGGCCACAAGCATGATGAATTCATTGCCTGAGATGTCGGTACAAGCCATCTTCATGACAGCCAGGATTTCACAGAGAAAATGATTGATGACATTTCCACAGAAAGGCAGCCGCATCACAAATGCAGTTTGTACTGCAGAGTTGGCAACCCCGGAAAACCAGGACCCGGTTGCCATGGTCACACAGGAACTCTTGCTCATGATGAGAGGGTACCTCAGAGGGTTGCAGATAGCCACGTAGCGGTCAAACGCCATCATGCCCAGGAGCACACACTCTGTTGTTCCCATGGCCAAGCCAAGAAACATCTGCACTGCACAACCAAGGAAGGAAATGGTTTTTCTTTCTGAGAGAAATCTTACCAGGGCGAAGGGAATAGAGGAGGTAGTAAAGCAGATGTCCAAGAAGGACAGGTTCCCCAAGAAAAAGTACATAGGGGTGTGAAGGTGAGAGTCGAAAATACTGAGTATAATAAGGGTGCCATTGCCCACTAGGATGACTGCATACATCATTAAGATGAGCACAAAAAAGAGATGCTCAAGGCTTGGGTAACCAGAAAGCCCCTTCAGAAAAAATTCCTCCAGATGAGTTCGGTTTTCCCATTCCATTGTATTGTCTCTCTTTTACCTGTAAGAAATTTTTTTAAAAAATTAAGTAACATATTCTGTACTATAAGAGGCTTAAGTTTATCAATGCAAAAGCATAAAAATGTGCATTAAACTCAAAGAAAGAAAGAATTAAATGAAAAAAGGAGAGAGGGGAAAGGAGTGGGAAAGAGAAAGAAAAAGAATAAGCAATGTAGGAATAAGCTAAATTATCATATTGATCATACATTCTGAGCTAAGAATGCTGTGACTGGCTTTCAATAGGCTGTCATGTAAACACTACAGCCTTAGCGTTTTAAAGATGATGGAGATAACGTGACATATGTCAAACCCTAGGCTCAAACTCAAGCCTCCCTTCCTGTGGCTCACACTTAATTGAGGGTTTTGTTGTTTGGCTTTGTTTTGTTTTGTTGAGCACGGAGGTAATACAGAATGTGTTATATCACAGAAACGTTTTAAAAAGTGATGGGGTTCACCAGAAGTACTCAACAATAGCCCCTAAGTACAAAAATATGAAAAGATGCATGTGATTCTGCACAGACAAAGCCAGCAATGAACATAACCACACACAGAGCATATTTACTCAAAAACCAGATTCAATTCAAAAGAGCCTAATAATAGGAAATGTCCTTGTCACGATGTAAATGTCTCAGTGGGAAGCACTTCAGAATGGAAGACAGAATCATTTTTTTTTTCATTTTTAAACACATACACACAGTTAAGCATTGTGCAGAAAATGGAAGTCTAACCTTTTAATGTCAGATTAAGAAATTTAAAGCGCATATAGATGCATGTAACTACCACCATGACCCAGTCATATGTCCATAGCCTGTCCCTTCTATAGTACCCCACTTTTAGTGACCTCTTTAGCCTGTTCTAAAACCTGTTACACATGGAGATATCTTCTGTTCCTAAAGTTTCAGCTTTTCAGAATCTCATAAAATAAAAACCACGTTGGGCTTCTTTTATTTACTAAAGTCCTCTAAAATTTACTCAAGCTGTAAAAGCAAAGTAGCTTTTTATTGCATAGAGATACTAAAATTATCTACCCAGCTACCCCTGGAAGAGCATTTGAATTATCTCCATTTTGGAACAGTTGCCATAAATATTTGAGCTTTGATATTTGTGTGACCCTAAACTTTCAAGTTTCTAGGGTCAAGATCCTGTAGTGGGATAATAATTACACAGAAAGAACATAGTATAGTTTGCAGTACGTTGACAGTTCTCCAGAGTGGCTGTGTTCTGCATCCGTTCCAAGCAGCAGCATATAAAAGTTTCAATTGCTCTGATTTCCATCAACACTCAGTATTGCTAGCAGTGGGTTCCGATTCATTTCAATGGGTATATAAAATCCACAATGAGCACTTTCCTTATTCTTTGTTGCCGTGTGTGTGTGTGTGTGTGTGTGTGTGTGTGTGTGTATGGCTGAGACTCTTGTCATATTTGTGATTTATCTTTATTGCTTTCTAACCTATGACTTATTTTCTCATTTTCTAAAGCAAACATCTTTTAATTGATAGCTACTCAGGTCTAATCTGAAGGAATCCAAATGAGAGCCTGCAATTACAAAGACATTCACCAACAAGAAAGTTTCATGACCTTTCTCAGTGAGTGATTATTCAAAAAATATCCACAGAAATCAAGAGTGCTGGCTCTTGCCTCCAGGGTCCTTCCTTGGGAAGTCACAAACCATTTTTTAAATTACCCTTACAGACATGCCTCTTTTTCTGCCTCCCTTACATACTAACACACACATACACTCATACACACACACACACTCAAGTGATATTTTCGTACATGAACAGAGAATCCATTGACAGTACGCCTACTGATTCATGCAACAATTTCTGGGAACAGGAAGGCACATAACAGATTGTTTCTCCGTATTCACCAAACCAAGTTTAAGAACCACGCTTCAACCACTTCTAATGACTTCTAGCCATAATAAAGGTAATTTTTTTCCATTTTGTCCTTATCTCAATCGACGTCATCCTTTCTACTTTGAGACTCTTTTATAAGCTAACTGTGCCTGATTCTTTTCTGGCTGCATCCCAGACACTTTTGAAGCTATGTTAGAAGCACCATCTCCCCAATCTCAGTTCGCTAATACATGATATCTGAAAGGTCATCTCACTGTCAGACTTGTTCTTCTAACCACTGCCACCATTCAATCTGTGACAAAGTCAAGTCGGTTTTGTCCACATAAAAAAGCATGCATCCAAATTTTAACTTGGCAGTTTCTGAGGTCTTCGACTTTGGATAATTTTCTCCCCTTAGCTTTGATATCTTCATCTAAACATGGGAATTTTAACAATCTTATTATCAGATTCTTGAGAAGATAAAGTAATACACGTAGGACGCTTATAGCATGTGGCAAGGATTATTTTGGTTTCCTTCATCTACAGTCAATTTTTTTTTCTTTTTTGGTTTTTTGAGACAGGATTTCTCAACCTGTATAGCCTGTATAGTACCTGTATAGCCCTGGCTGTCCTGGAACTCACTCTGTAGACCAGGCTGGCCTCAAACTAAGAAATCCTCCTGCCTCTGCCTCCCAAGTCCTGAGATTAAAAGCATGCGCCACCACTGCCCAGCTACAGTCAACTTTTTATTCCTTAAAATTATTTTACATTTTCTAGTATCTTTCTACTATAAGAATATCTTCAAAGTTTATCAATCAGATGTCTTATTCCCTCTTCATGAATTAAGCCTACATCACATCTATGAATTGAGATGGATACATAGTCTACCAAAGGCCACTTAGTTTATAGTGAATAGTGTTATACCATTATTACAAAATTCCACACCATTTTCAAATAAGAAGCCCACAGGCTGACTTTTTTTTTAATGGAAGCTACTTCAGTTCATTCATCTAAAATCCAACTTAGGATGTGTCCGGAAGTTTTACATCTCCATTTAACATCATTCTTCCAACACTCATGTACACATAAGTCATATTTTTTCCTGTTAGTGAGTCACTGCTCCTCTCCATTTCTCCTCCTGCCCCTCCCCCAAAACCACCAAGTTCAAAGATGTATTGAAAAACAAAATGAGGCATCCTAAGTTGCTTTCTCAAGTAGGTAATCCAAACCAGGGACCAAGGCAAAATGCTGTCCATCCTTGGTTGACACGACAATCTGTTTTGAGTCCAAAGCAAACAAAACTGAATTGTTGCTGTGAAGTAATCACTATAAACATTGACCTTTAATATAACATTCCACTTTACATTGGATCAAGAGAACAAATCTAATAACAAATGTGCAACAATTTCATAGGAACAAAAGGAGAGAGAACTCTTAGATGCATAAACACTTGTAACGAATTGTGAACCAGGTAACTGTATTTTGACCAAAGGAATTTCTACTCCAGTTAGAAATTATAGCCCCAAATATCCATTTGATGTCAACGTTCAATGTTCAAACAACAGGATTTTTAGATGGTAATTTTTTTCTCAGTTTTCTACATTCAAGAAAGCTCTCCTGATTTTTTTTTATACACACTTTCCCTGGTAAGAAATGCCTCACCCTTACTGCATAGGATTTATTCCAATTCAATTCATTAAGACACCCTCTCTTGTTAATGATGATTGGCATGTCCTGAGGGAGGGTCAACTTACCTCCAAGCTTGCAACAAGTAGCAGACTATCTTCCCATGACCTTCCACTTCCAGTCTATTCTGCAAAGTTTCCCATGAGTCTGATGCTTCCTAAAGAAGCACTTACTACTGGGAAAGCTTTGATGAAACAAGACACTTTACCTGGAAAACACTGGCATGGACAATTCACAAAAGACATTTCTGAATTACTTCAAACGCTTCTAGGACAGTCGAATATCCTTCCAATGAGAATATAGTTTGCTGTTGCTACTTGAAACTCAAATAGTGCATATTTGAATATTGGGCAGCTCAGTTCGAGAACACAGCACATTTCACACTGCTCACTGTAAGGCCCAGGGAGGTCTCCAAAGAATCTCCTTTACACACAGTAAAGTAATTTAAACACTCCTTGCTCTTGGGGAAGAGTGTAGGTTTTTTAAGCCATAATTTTAAATTGCTTCAGGGTAAAGATGCACAAAAGTTTTGAAACTTCAAGAGCAATACCCTCAAGACTTAATTAGACTAAACCAATTAGCGGTATCTTTAACAACCAATCAAAAGATTTCAAGACCTAGCTTACCTTACCCTCTACTGTAAGAAACCAATTTCAACTATATTCTGATGGCATTATCCAGGTCTTTGCTTAGCCTATCCTGTCTTATTAGTAAATGGAAAGAATTAAGTGACTCTAGCTCTCTTGTTCTCTTGTTCTCTTCCCCTCTTCCCCCTCTGTCCCTTCTCTTCCCATTCCCTTCCCTGCCCCCTCCACATGTTCATGGTCGGCCTTCTTCTCTCTCTCTCTCTCTCTCTCTCTCTCTCTCTCTCTCTCTCTCTCTCTCTCTCTCTCTCTCTCTCCCTCTGTCTCTGTCTCTGCTACCCCCTCAACTCCCCTTCCCATGCTCTAAGTAAACTCTATTCTATATTTTAAAAATTAAATAAGTAGTACTAATTCTTGGTTGTTTGCAACAATAATAGTCCATGACTTTCCTGACATTATTGCAAGTTTTTTTTTTTATGTTAGGTCGCTTAATTAAATTAGTAAAAGAAGAAAAATTCATTCCACTGTATGACTAATCTAAAAACTATTTACCTCTTCAACTTGGGATCTCTAGCCTATTGTAAATGTTGGTTGTATTTTGAAACTCAGAATAAATTTAGAAAATATTAATTTGTCAGTAGAAACTAGAAGTTATCCATCAATTTATCCTTGTAATTTTTACAAGAAAATTTGTAGTCCATCCTATTTCATACTATCAGAATATCGAAACTGTTCATCCAAGCAGAAGTACATCATGGAGATTAGTGGGTATCAAAACTTCACCCATTTGTACTTCCAGGGTCATCTACATGTCTGTGTGGTCCAGGATTCACACACTTCCACCACCCAGTCACCACTGCTATACACAGTGTTCCATTTTACTTGAGATACTTCACCCAAATAATGAGCACAATTTGATAACTTGGGTGCTGCAGACAAAACCAAGTAAAACAGAATCAGATAAACCATAGCTCTGAGGAAAAAAATAAATCAAAATTTGAGAATCCCTGTCAGTGAAGATCACTGACTATCTTTGATTACAAAAAAAATTGATTCTCAGTCACTATGTCGATTCAAGCCAATGCATGGCTAAGCTTGCTTCTAAAGACCAGATTGTTAAAGTGTTATGACCTTTATTAGAAATACAATTGGAGAAAAAACCTGTGGAGCAGGAGAGATGGCCCGGTGATTAAGAACTCTTGCTACTCTTTCAGAGTTCTGTTCCCAACACCCATGACAGGTGACTCACAACCCCAGCTCCAGTGGTCTTTTGTCCCCATCTGGTCTCCACACACACCTTCATACACTACACATGCACACAGGCAAACACATATGCACATAATGAAAATAAATAAAATGGGTCTTTTAAGGCTGGAGTCTAAGAACAGAGGTCTTTGCCAATCATTTCTCTTTCCTTATTCCCACCTAAATTATACCCAGTGCTACTTAAATAAACTCTCTAGAGCCATCACATCAGAGCAGTTCAAAGTCATGAAATTATTGTCTTAATCACTATTTTCTCAAATTATCATATTAAAGCTGAAACATAGAGGTTATTCGTGTAAAACTAAATCATTCATCCATATGTGTCCACCAAAAGTTTTATTTTAAAGTATATTTTACTATCTCTCATAAACTAAGATGTAGGAAATTCCTAATGTATATACACTACAAATAAATGTCAATGTGTAATTGCTATAAACTCAATTATGTTGCACAACCATTAAAATAAGGTTTTTTTTTTTTTTTCTTTTTTTGGTTTTTCGAGACAGGGTTTCTCTGTGTAGCTCTGGCTGTCCTGGAACTCACTTTGTAGACCAGGCTGGCCTCGAACTCAGAAATCCACCTGCCTCTGCCTCCCAAGTGCTGGGATTAAAGGCATGCGCCACCACCGCCCGGCTAAAATAAGGTTTTTAAACCAGTGAAATGGCTCAGTGTATAAAGGTGCTACACACACACACACACACACACACACACACACACACACATACACACACACCCATGCGCCAAGTAAATAAGAAGAATGAGCTGGTTTTGCTAAATATTTCTCTTTTTTTGACTTAATATTTCTTATTCATGGATCTGCCTCATTATTTTTCTCTTCTTTCAATTATGCTTTTATTGATATAAATTAATATTTATGTGAAAAAATTTAGAAATTTCAGGAAAGATGCTTGGTTAATTTTTGGATACATTTTTTGAAGAAGTTCTTCTGGTTTCAGTTTTGGTTTTGTAAATAAAATGATGAATATTGTTTCCATTTTTCTTTTGCTTATTTGATTAATTATAAAACCATAACTATTATAATATAAACTAAAATTCTTCAAAAATACTATAATTTAAAATATTCATTAAAGAGATAAAGTATGATGATTTCCCACAAATTATTGGAACAGATAAGTATTTAAAATTACAGTTTCTACATGGACTAGACCGAGGTCCCCCACACATATGTAGCAGATATAAAGCTTGATCTTCATGTGGGTCTCCCCAACAACTAGAGCAGGGGCTGTCTCTGACTCTTGCCTGCCTATGGATCCTGTTCCTCTAACTGGGCAGCCTTTTCTGTTTCCAGTGAGAGAGGATGTGCCCAGTCCTGCAGTGACTTGATGTGCCAGGGTGGGTTGGTACCTGAGGAGCTTCCCCCTTCTCAGAGTAGAAGTGAGGGGGAAGGGCTGGAGTAGACTGAGTGGAGAGGGAAGGTTGAGGTCAGGCTGTAAAGTGAATAAGTAAATAAATTAATGGAAACAAAAGGAAAACAACACTGCTTCAAAGGATAATGTGTAAATTATCCATAACACCACATCCTACAGGAAACCCACTTGTTATGGACTATCAATAGTCTGAATCTTTTTCTTCTGTTTACCAAGACAAGCCTTTAATGAGCCTTTATCTTAGAAAGAGAAGCATGGATACAGGACAACTTTTCCACATAATGGTATTGGACACAGTGCTCTTTTGAAGGATCAAACACTTAGAATCGTTTCCCTTAAAGGAACTATTCTCTTATCAAAGGAATATACAAATAACGGCCTCCATACATGTTATCTTTATTCCAAAGTATTGGGTCCCATAACAAAAGGTTTGCAAGTAAAGTTGTTTGGCAACAATGACCTCAAGGATGTGGAAAGCTGAAAGTCTGACTTTAACGTCTGCATAACATAATTGTTTTCTGACAGCAGTTCCAAATAGAATTACAAGAAAAGAAACTCTACTTGATTCTTGTCTTTCTGAATGTCTTCCCTACCAAAATCAGAAGACTGAGGTGCCTTGACAGCCTTGACCGGAGATTGCTGGCTGGCTAAGAGTAGGATTCCCATGCTCTACACTCAGTCAAGGTCCAGTTCTAACCATAGCAATAGTGCCATGCTTTGGCCTGCTCACCCTTCCCTACTCTAACTATAACCTTATATGGTTTAATGAAACCTGAATCTGATAAGAGCTCTTTCCAGAACTGATACCACCAGAACTACGTTTGATGTGGATGCATGTCTCCTGAAGAAGCAGAGCCATCAGCTAGCAAATAACTGATACAGATCAATCCCACACCAAAACCATAAAAAGGGGTCATCCATCATCCATTCGACAAGATAATTTATTTATCTAGACAATAGATAATTTATTTATTTGACAGCCAGGATAGAATCCCACAGAGACATGCAGCTACTTTTAAATGTTATCTTGTGGCTTCTACACTGTAAGGCAAGAAGGTCACTCAAAAATGTTTAATGGTTTCTTGGGTTTTTTTGTTTTGTTTTGTTTTTTTACATTTACTTGAAAATATTAAATTTTTTATTGAGTTCTTTTTGTACTAGATATTTTCTTTATTTACATGTCATATGATTTCTCCTTTCCCAGTTCCCCTCCAAAAAACAAAAAACAAAAAAAACAACAAGAACAAACCCCTGTTCCCTCCTCCCTCCCCCAGCTCGCCACCCCACCCTCTCCTGCTTACTGGCCATGGCATTCCCCTACACTGGGGCACAGAACCTTCACAGGGCCAAGGGACTCTCTTCCCATTGATGACCGACTTGGCCATCCTCTACTATACACATGCTGTCAGAGCCATCAGTCCCACCATGTGTACTCTTTGGTTGGTGGTTTAGTCCCTGGGAGTTCTGAGGGTACTAGTTAGTTCATATTGTTGATCGTCCTAAGGAGCTGCAAACCCTTCAGCTCCTTCGATCCTTTCTTTAACTCCTTCATTGGGGACCCTGTACTCAGTTTAATGGATGGCTGTGAGCCTCTATTTCTGTATTAGTCGGGTACGGTACCGTCAGAGCCTCTCAGGAGACAGCTATGTCAGGCTGGAGTGCCCTTCCTTCAGTCTCTGCTCCATAGTTAGTCTCTGCAACTCCTTCCATGGGTATTTGGTTCCCCCTTTTAAGGAGGAATGAAGTGTCCACATTTTGGTCTTCCTTCTTCTTGAGTTTCTTGTGGTTTATGGGTTGTTCTTCCTGTATTCCGAACTTCTTATCATGTGTGTTCTTTTGTGATTGGGTTACCTCACTCAGGATGATATTCTCCAGATCCATCCATTTCCCTAAGAATTTCATAAATTCATTGTTTTTAATAGCTGAGTAGTACTCCGTTGTGTAGATGTACCACAATTTCTGTATTCATTCCTCTGTGGAGGGACATCTGCATTGTTTCCAGTTTCTGGGTATTATAAATAAGGCTGCTATGAACATGGTGGAGCATGTGCCCTTATAACATGTTGGAGCATCTTCTGGGTATTTGCCCAGGAGTGGTATAGCTGGGTCCTCTGGTAGAATTAGTCCAATTTCCGGAGGAACCGCCAAACTGATTTCCAGAGTGATAGTACCAGCTTGCAATCCCACCAGCAATGGAGTGTTCCTCTTTCTCCACATCCTCTCTAGCATCTGCTGTCACCTGAGTTTTGTTTTCATTTTTTTTTTAACTGAAGTCATTTGGTCCCTGATCTTCAATGCACAAGTCAGATACTTTGGCTGAAACAAAATGCCTTCCTTAGGCAAATGAACTGC
Source organism: Mastomys coucha (assembly GCF_008632895.1). Taxonomy (NCBI): domain Eukaryota; kingdom Metazoa; phylum Chordata; class Mammalia; order Rodentia; family Muridae; genus Mastomys; species Mastomys coucha. The sequence goes on from NW_022196900.1 coordinate 13,761,171, forward strand.
TTCCTGCAAAGTCACCCAGCAAGGGAAGAGTGACGTTCACAGAAAATAGAGGACAGGGTCCTCTTGGGATTGCTTTTGTCCTAAAATTTATACCAAAAGAAAAATTACCCACCACAATAGTCTCACTTTCAGGTGACATTTCACATTTGTAGTTATGGCCTGTGGACACTGAAGCCCATTAGCAAGTCTCTCAGAGTCCCCACTAGAATGAATAACAATCTTAGTAATATGTGGTAAGTGTCCCTTGAGGATTAAAAATAATCCCACCTGCCAAGCCCATGTAGAAGTGTGACAATCCTCTACACACCAGAAAATAACAACCTAACCCATAACTTCAAAAGGACTAGTTGACTTCTCTTGGGCCATGTTTGATCTTATCATGTCCAGCCTGAAGAGTGTGGAGCTGCGTGGGCACATCAATGAAAACATCACATACATGAACACTGTGGGCATTAATGAAAGTGATTTTAAAACATGCTACCCAAGAGCTAGCACACCTTAAAATATAATGTACATTGCTGAAGTAAGATCACCTAGTCCATTAAGTTGTCTCCTTCGGCTACTCTGGTTCTTGTGAATAAGAGCATTTCACAAGGATTTCTGGGCTGTGTCTGAATGAGGTAATGGGTAATCATAATTTATACTTTCAACCAGCTGTAATCAATTACAAAGAATGTAGAAGTTAATATGCACGTGTTCCCCAGTCCCTTTAATGGCACTTACTATGCATTATTTAACTATATGCCTCTCTCAGAATCCACAGCGACCGATGCCAGGACCCACCCCACCTCTCCACAGACAATCAAGGAATGTTCAAGGTCATCATGAAAACAGATGTAGTATTTACATTTAACTACTTGCCCATAACCTCCAATAAATTTTATTTTTAACATAAAAACAATATTGGTAATTTTAAAAGATTAGCAAATATCCCAAACAGAACATTCTCTAATGTATTTTTTGTACAGTGTTCCACATGAAGACACAGGTATGAAAAAGCTAAGAACTTTGACTTTCACTTCCTTTCTCAGGTTGGCTCTGATACCATGAATGTAAAAGTTGACTCCTGGGCTGGAGAGATGACTCAGGAGTTAAAAGCACTGACTGCTCTTCCAGAAGTCCTGAGTTCAATTCCCAGCAACTACATGGTGGCTCACAACCATCTGTAAGGGAATCTAATACCTTCTTCTGGTGTGTCTGTAGACAGCTACAGTGTATTCATATCCATAACATAAATAAATAAGTCTTAAAAAAAATACAATTTATTTTTTAAAAGTTGACTCCTGTACCATGTTATGTACAAGTTAAATAAACATTGCATATATATTGAACAGAGCTGAGATAAATACTACTAGCAAAAGTATCAAGTTTTTAGGCTTAGGCCAACCTGATTCTCCAAAACTGAAAATAACAAAATTCTTCACAAGAATTTAATAGAATTCTGAGTTTCTATAAGATCACATTCACAACATCAAGGATACTGCATTCATTTCCTAACTAAGGCAAGGATCTATGTAGACCCTAAACCTGAATGATGTTCTCATCCATATCCTCAATTGTTTCAATTAATTAAAGGAAAACTTGAAACCAACAGGTCAGAAAAAGGGTAAGAAATTTACAACCATTGAAAAAGGGAATAAAACCCATAAGAAACTGGGTAGACACTGGGTGTTCTGGAGCCTATATAAAGGAGCAAGGTAAGTGTTGGTGGCTAAAGAGGCCATGGTAATGGATGGATGATCAACCCTGGCACTTTACCAGAAAGAGCTTTCCCCCTTCACCAATACAGGCCTTCTGAAGGCACATTTTCAGTTAAGGTTCTCTCCTTACAGATAACTCTAGTTTGTGTGTGAAGCCTACAGAAGCCTTTCTGTCAGCCAGCACAACATTTGAGTTTTTCTTTCTTTCTTACCTTCTCTTCCTTCCTTCCTTCTTTCTTTCTTCCTTCCTTTCTTCCTTCCTTCCTGTCTCAGTGTGGCCTTGACATACAGCCCAACTCTAAAACCCACAGCAATTCTCCTCAGCCTCCTAAGAGCTAGAATTACATTCCCGACTTTAGCTACTATATCCAGCCTTATATTTCATAAATCCATGTGCTGATTTAGTGGTATTTGGTATTTTTTCACTTTATTTATTTTTAATACATCATAAATAATTAGCAGGATACCTGAGGCAAAGTAAGTGTTATAGGTTATAAAGTTGAATAAGCAATAGGTGATTGAATAAATGAATGACTAGAAAGCGCATATCTTTCAGGAAATTCATTTATCTGGGAAAAAATAGGTAATTTGTCACACAGCAAACCTATTATCATTGTTTTCTCAAAGAAACCAAATAATTTTCTGGTCAATTTGACAGTAACAAGTTTTCATCCAAAGACACCATGTTCACTTATTGAAACAAGTTAGATCTGATTCCTCCTCAGCTGCATTGTCTCTGCAAAGCTTCATTCTATGCAGAAGAATGTCGCCAATTAGTAACTAAAGTGAATATAGCCCTGGAGGAAACAGCTGCCTTTTTCTATTTCTTTTCTTGCTATGACATAGTAGGTCAGATACCCAAAGCTCTATTTCTCCCCTCTATATGATTACGTAATGTTGTGTCTCTGCTGCACTCTGACTGTCATGGTTATCCTTGGTCATCGACTTGACTACATCTGGAAAGAACGAAACCCAAGTAGTTTGGAACACATGATGAGGGATTTGCTTTTCTTAATTAAATCATTTGAAGTGGGAAGATCCACTTTTAATCTGTGTCTTTTGAGGCAGGTAAATATACCATTAATCCAGATCTTTTAAGATGGGAAGATTCATTTCTTCACTGACATTAGAACTTACTCCTAGATTTCAGTGTGTGCTGAACACCGACTAAAACATCTGGTCTCATGAACTGAACGACTCAGATCTTGGACTTTCCACTGACAGATAGCCATTTTTGGACTAGCTTGACCACAGCCCTTAAACTTTTCCTACAAATCCCATATATATATATATATATATATATATATATATATATATATATATATATATTAATATATAACACAAATTCATTCTATTAATTCTGTTCCTCTAGAGAACCCTAACTAGTATGGATTTTCATTACAGAACTAGTTCTAGAGCAACAGAAGTATAAGGATAAATTTTTTAGGTATCTGGAATAGGATTTCCAATTTGCCAACAAAGTGGGGAAAAAAAGGAGGGGTTGGTATTGAGGTGGAAGTTATGCATGGGCTTGACAGCATGGAATGCCATTCACCAAAAGTGATCTGGCTATAGCTGATACTGAGTGCCTGGCCTGCAGAGACCAACACTGAGCCCCAGATATGGCACCATTTTCCCTGAGATGACCAGCCAGTGACCTAGTGGTAAGCTGACTATATTGGACCACTTCCTCCATAGGAAGGACAATATTTTGTCCTTACTGTAGTAGATACTTTTTCTGGTTATGGATTTCGCTTTCCTGCACAGAATGCTTCTGCCAAAACCACCATCCATGGATTTACATGGTTTTCCACACAGTATTGCTTCTGACCAAGGAAATCACTCCATAGCCAGAGAAATGCAGCAGTGGGTCCACAATCATGGATTCCACTGGCTTTATCATAGTTCCACAATCCTGAAGCAGCTGGTCTAATAGAGGGATGGAATAGCCTTTTGGGAACAGTTACAGTGACAATTAGGTGGTGGAAGCCTGGCAGTTTGGAGCAGGGCTCTTCAGAAAGAGATATATGCTTTATATTAGCGTCCAATATACAGTAAAGTTTCTGCAAAAGCCTGTATCCACAGGTCCAGGAATCGAGAGGTGGAATAGGAAATAGTTCCACTCACTATGTCCCCTAGTGACCTACAAGTAATTTTTTGCTTCCTCTTCCCACAACCTTAAATTCTGCTGGTCTGGAACTGAACCAAAGTGGGAAACACTCCTGCCAGGAGCCACAACAAACATTTGTTGAACTGAAAGATCAGACTTTTCTTTGGGCTTCTGATGCCCTTAAGGCAACAGGTTAAGAAACACATAACAATGATAGGAAGGATGTTGATCCAGATTACCGAGGGGAAATTGAATTGCTTCTCCACAATGGAGGTAAATAAAAAGACTAGGTCTTGAGTGCAGGAGATATCCTCTAGGGCATCTCTCAGTGCTACCATGCCCTTTGTTTATAGACACTGAAAAACAAAATAACAGCCTAATCCAGGCAGGATGACAAAGGACACAGACCAATCAGGAATGAAGCTATATGTTACTTCTCCAGGAAAAGAGTCGAAACCTATTCAGGTGCTTGCTGAGGGTGGAGGAAATACAGAATGGGTAGTAGTGAAAGGTAGTTACAAACACCAGCTAAGACCACATGTCCAGTTGCAGAGACCAAGATTATAATTGGCATCAGGGTTTCTGTTATATTTTATTAAGAATGTGATTGTACAGATATTTGTGTTTTCTTTCCTCAATGTCTTTATCATGGAATATAACATAAATTAAGAGAATACCAGCAGTTATATTTAAGTTTGAGATTCTAAAAAAGAAAACTCTCCCTCAAGGGGCATTGTCACCTATTTAAAATTCAGTATGTTTGCAGTTGTACAATGGATAGTTATATCATGTTAAATGTAAATATGATCGAGTTAAATATAAAAAGTATTTACAATTGTATGTGACAGAATTATATCATGTTTAGGAGTTATTATGAAATAGTTATTATTTTCACTTGGAAATTGATCATGACATAAGGGGTTATGACTGTGTGTCAGGTGGAGAAGGGTTGGACTTGTGATTACTGTTCTTGGTTGTCAACTTGACTACTTCCAGAATTAACTAAAACCTCAATGGTTGGGCACACCTGTGATAGATTTTTTTTCTTAATTAAATCATTTGGAGTGGTAAAATACACTTTTAACACAGGTCTTTTGAGGTGAGAAGATACGCCTTTAATCCAGGTCTTCTGAGGTGAGAAAGTCTACCTTTAATCTGGACCACACCTTCTGATAGCAGCCTATATAAAAGAAATAAAAGAATGAAGCTTGCTCTCTGCCTAACTACTCTGGCTCTCACTGGAAAATCTATTCTGTCACTAGCATTAGAGCCAGCATCTTTGGATTCTAGGGTATACTGAAGACCAGCTGAGACATCTGGCCTCATGGACTGAGTAACTACTGGATTCTTGAAACTTTCATGGCTAGGCAGTCATTGTTGGACTAACCTAAGAATAATAAGAACAGAAGAAGATGAAGGGTCCCAGCTCCAAGACCCAGAAAATATTTTCAACAAAATCATAGAAGAAAACTTCCCCAACCTAAAGAAAGAGATGCCTATAAACATGCAAGAAGCTTACAGAACACCAATCATACTGGACCAGAAAAGAAAATTCTCCTGCCACATAATAATCAAAACACAAAATCTATAGAACAAAGAAAGAATATTAAAACCCACAAGAAAAAAGGGCCAGATGAACTAGAAAAGGCAGACCTATCAAAATTACACCTGACTTCTCAACACGGACTCTAAAAGCTAGAAGAGCCTTGATAAATATCTTGCAACCTCCAAAAAACTAGAAATATCAACCTAGACTACTATATCCAACAATATTCTCAATCACCATACATAGAAAAAACAAGATTTTTTTTGAGATATATCCAAACTGAAACAATATTTATCCATATATCCAGCCCTACAGAAATATTAGAAGGAAAACTCCAACCCAAAGAAGACAACTATATCCAAGAAAACAGCAGCAAAAACACTAGCAAAAACAAGGGAAGCACACACACACACACACACATACACACTAACACACATACAATAATACAAACACACACCTACACACACCTACACACACACTAATGCCACCAACATCAAAATAACAGGAATTAAAGGTCACTGGTCATTAATATCTCTCAACATCAATTGGGGACTCATTCCCCAATAAAAAGACGGAAGCTAACAGAATGGATTTAAAAACAGGATCTATCATTCTGTTGCATACAAGAAACACACTTCAACAATATAGAAAGATATTACCTCAGAGTAAAGGACTGAAAAAAGTTTTTCAAACAAACACATGCAAGAAGCAAATGGATTAGCCATTCTAATATCTAATAAAATAGAATTTTAACCAAAATTCATCAAAATAGACAGGGAAGGACAATTCATACTCATCAAAGGAAAATATCCACCAAGATGATATCTCAGTTCTAAACATCTATGCCCCCAAAACAAGAGTACCCACATTTGAAAAAGAAACATCTCTAAATCACACATCAAACTCCACACGTTAATGGTGGGAGACTTCAATACCCCACTCTCACCAATTGACAGGTCATCCAGACAAAAACTAAACAGAGAAATAACAAAACTAACAGACATTATGAATCAAATGGACCTAATAAACATCTATTGAATATTTCGCCAAAACACAAAAAAAATATGTACCTTCTTTTCAGCACCTCATTGATCCTTCTCCAAAACTTACCCTATAATCTGTCACAAAGCAAACTTCAACAGATACAAGAAAATTGAAATAATACCTTATAAGACCACTATGGATTAAAGCTGAACTTTAATAACAACAGAAACACCAAAAAGTTTACACACTCGTAGAAATTGAACAACTCACTACTCAATGATCTCTGGGTCAGGGAAGAAATAAAGAAAGAAATTAAAGAAATTCAGTGAAAATGAAGGCAAAACATAGCCAAATTTATAGGACACAATGAAACCAGTGCTAAGAGGAAAGTTCATAGCAGTGAGTGCGAGTGCCTCCATAAAGAAATTTAAATGTTCTCATACAAACAACTTAAAAGTACACCTGAAAGCTATTGGGGCAAAAGAAGCAAGTACAGTGAAAAAGAGGAGAAGGCAAGAAATAATAAAGATCAGGGTGGAAATAACCAGTTAGAAGCAAAGAAAAATAATACAAAGAGTCAAGAAACCAAATGCTGGTTTTTTGAGAAAATCAACAAGATAGACAAGCCATCAAAAACACAGACAGACCATATTCAAATGAACAAAATTAAAAATGAAAAGGAAGACATAACAACAGCCACTGAGGAAATTTGAAGAATCATTAAGTCTTATTCATTTCATTCCTTCTTAAAAGGGGGAATCAAATACCCACAGGAGGAGTTGAGGGGATTAACTATGGAGCAGAGACTGAAGGAAGGGTAAGCCAGCCTGAAAGGCTCTGACAGTATCTGACTGACACAGATGTAGAGGCTCACAGCCATCCATCGAACTGAGT
>NW_022196900.1:13768674-13769136 GCF_008632895.1 Mastomys coucha
AAATTAAAAAAAAAATGAAAAAAAAAACAAAAAAAACAAAATCCTGTACTCCACAAAACTGGAAAATCTTAATGAAATGGATGATTTTATAGACAGATACCGCTTACCAAAGTTAAATCAAGATTAGGAGAACTATTTAAACAACCCTATAATCTCTAAGGAAGTAGAAACAGTCATCAAAAGTCTTCCAACCAAAAAAAGCCCATGGCCAGATGGTTTTAGTGCAGAATTCTACCATACTTCAAAGAAGAGCTAATACCAATACTGCTCAAACTATTCTATAAAACAGAAACAGAACAAACACTCCTGAACTCATTCTATGAAGCCACAGTCACCTTGATACCTAAACCACACACAGACTCAATAAAAAAAAAAAGAATTTCAGACTGATTTTCCTTATAAACATTGATGCCAAAATACTCAATAAAGTGCTCACAAATGGAATCCAGTAAAACATAAAAA
>NW_022196900.1:13769161-13786661 GCF_008632895.1 Mastomys coucha
AAAAAAAAAAAAAAAAAAAAAACATGATCAAGTAGGTTTCATCCAGGGGTGCAGGGATGGATCCATATATAAACATCCATCTACATAAGGCACCATATAAACAAACTGAAAGGAAAAAAACCTCATGATCATCTCATTAGATGCTGAAAAAGCCATTGACAAAATACAACATCCCTTCATGTTAAAGGCATTAGAGAAATGAGAGATACAAAGCACATAGCTAAACATAATCAAAGCAATATACAGCAAACCAATAGCCAACACCAAACTAAATGAAGAGAAATTTAAAGCAATTCCACTAAAATCAGAGACGAGACAAGGATGCCCATGGTCTCCCTATCTATTCAGTATAGTACCTGAAGTTATATCTAGATCAATAAGAAAACTAATGGAAATCAAGGGGATACAAATTGGAAAGGAAGAAATCAAAGTATCCCTATTTGGAGATGATGTGATGGTATACGTAAGCGACCCCCAAAAATCTACCAGAGAACTACAGCTAATAAACACCTTCAGCAAGGTGTCTGGATAAGGGGGAAGTTTTGACTGCTCTTACCCAACTCCTGAGCTAGGGAAGCCAAGGGACACCGTTCCAGGGGTGAGGTAGCACAGTCTGAGGTTTGGGGACAGCCGAAGCTGGCTGGGGTGGGGAGATCTCCAGGCCTTTAGAGAGGCCAGGGCTTTCTGGTTCTCAGGCTTTGGGGCACCCAGGCACCACTGGGAGCAGTAGAAGAGCTGAGAACGGAGTGGTGGTCAGCAGGCTGGATCTAGCCCAGGCTGAAGGGAAAAGGGGTAGGAGAGTTGGGGGTATCCTGGCTGGATCCCATGGGAGAGTCCTTGCCCTGGCTTGGACTTGGTGCTCGCTGTGGCTGGGGGCACAGAGAAGCCTTCTGTGGGAGATTAAGCAGCAGGCTCTTTAGACAAAGACCTCCTCCATTGCTCTCCACGGCGGATCCCAATGAAAAGAGACAGTCCATGGTTTTAAGACATTTATTATCATGACAGAAAGTAGATGACCGTATCCCAGTTCTCAGGGCGGGCCTGAGGTTAAATACCTTTTGCAGGGAGGAGTGTCTGGGAAGGGGAATTTATTGGCTAAGCCTCTAGGCCTTTAGGTACCCCATCATTAAAGTAGAAATCTGTCTTGAGGCTGCGTGACTACATGTCACATCATCTACCGGTGGAGGGGTTTGGGGAGTTGCTCTTACATGAAGGATGGCTACAAATCTATGGAAGGCTGCTGCAGCCTCATGTCAGGAGCCTAGCATCTGGAACAAGGCAAAATGCCTGTTGTCCCTCAGGGTCACTTCTTTTAAATAGGATTTACTTTTTGTGAGGATAATATTGTATTCACAATATATTGCCCTTGTGAAATCTAGAGTGTCACAAAATTTGCCTCTGCTGTTAATATGTATTATTATGGTTCTTGCTAATATAACTCTTGTGTATGTGTGTGCATGTGTGTGTGCAGGTGTTTGTGCGTGTGTGTGTGTGTGTGTGTGTGTGTGTGTGGGTGGGTGGGTGGGTGTAGAGGAAGGTCCTGAAGTTAAAATCCCTTCCCCAATTTGTTCTTGATTTGTCAATAAAGAAGGCCGAGGGCCAATCACAGGACAGAAGGTATAGATGGGACTTCCTGGTCCCAGGAGGAAAAGGGAGATGAAAGTAAGAAGAGGCTTTTCTGCCATGCTTTGGAGGAAGCAGGATGTAGCAATCATGTAAGGCCATATTGCCAATGCTGTGAATCACAGCTACGGTCACCCCCATTGATTCTTGGTAGGCTCCCCTATCTCAGGTCTCTGTCTTGTCTTTGAGATGCACTGCATATCACCTCTACTGTCAGTTGCAGATTTCCATTCATTCTCATGGCCATCTGGCCATCTCTCCTGACCCTCCCCAAACCTGATCCTGAACCACCCATTCCCCTCACCATCCCCTCTCCCAACAAGTTCCCTCCCTCCACCTGCCTCTTATGACTATTTTATTCCCCCTTCTAAGTGAGGTTCAAGCATCCTCACTTGAGCCTTCCTTCTTATTTAGCTGTTTTGGGCCTGTGGGGTATAGCATGGGTATCCTGTATTTTATGGCTAATATCCACTTCTACGTGAATATATACCAAACATGTCCTTTTGGGCCTAAGTGACTTCACTCAATAATTCTCACCTTCATATGAACGAGTGTCTTGGACTGAAAAAAAAAAAAAACAAAACAAAACAGTGAGCTGAACATGAGTATTCATCTTCCTGCTTCCAGACTACACAGTGTGAGGAGCTGCCTCACTCCCTTGTCACCATGACCCCAACATGATGGACTGAACCTTCACACTATGAGTCAAACAAACTTGTTGTTTTTGTTAGGTATTTTTTTACAGCAAGGAAGAAAGTAGCTAAAACACTGTGTTTATCATTTTTTTTTTTTGTAGCAGGAATTCTTCAGTGGTTGTCATGCACATGTGTGGCAGTGCCTGTAAGAATCAGTTGCATTCTTAAGTGGCTTCCCTTATGGAAAAAAAAAAGGTCTATAATTGGATACATAAATAATGAAAATATGTTCCAGTCCTCTAAGTTAAGATTAGCTAGATTTTCTGATCTCATGAAGGCTACTTTACCTGTAAAATATATGCCCTTGTTGCAGAATTGATTAAGAATAGATGCTACTGGGTTAGAATTATGTATCTCATTTGCATTATGAATCTGAAATTATTTTAACACAATGTTGTTATAATATTTCAAGCAAACAATATAGAACAAACATGAAGTATGTAAAATAATATCAGCTAATAGGTATTAAATCATTTCAAGCATCATATGTATCATAGTCTAATTTTTCTCCTAAACTAATAAGCTATTCTCGACAAATATCACCATTCTGCAGTTGCTAAAATAGAAAGTAGTATATATAAATCTTACAACAGTGGTAACTTAACCATGGTTTCGAAAGACTTTTATAAAGAATGAATAGAAAAGGTACATTTTTAAAGAATGAGCACAAATGCAGTATCATAAGAATATCAACCACACCACTAGTAGCATTTATAAAAGAAAAAGAGAATATTTTAGGTAAGAAATTTTTTCATCTTTTTTAGTGCAATTTAGCAAGTGTCTCTGGGCCACTCTACTGTCCTGCCTGACATACATAATGAATTAAACTATTGTCCAAGTTACTAAGAACCAGCAAACCACAAAGTTGTGAGCTACAAAGTGTCAGCAACTAGACATTTACATGAATAAGAAAATACGTGGCACACACCCCCCCTTGCATTGATGCCAGCTAGCTTCCTTTGCTCTGAGGTTGTTGGTCATTCTCAATGGATATTCTGAAATATCCATGAGAAGACTGGGTAAGTCGCTCAAATTTCTCAAATGCAGCAATTTGCAACAATCATTTGTTGCAGATGATTTGCACTGAATACAGGGTGCTTCCGTTTTAAAACTCTAGAAGCAGAGATCCTACTTTCCTAAGGTATTGGTTATTTCACAGATTCCATCTCCATAACTTCATTAAGATGAGTAAAAGAAATATTCTTCTCAGTTCTCATAAAAATCAAGTCGCAGTCATCGCTGCCAGAAAAAAATCATCAGTGACAAGAAAAGTATGACTTCCAGTTATTGTGAAGGCTGAGGTGTTTCTTTAACTCCATCAATTTCTTATAAAGGGTATCTTTTAAAAGATGAGCCAATAGATTACCAAATGAATAAGTGTGTGTAGTACTTTGAGATGGATGTAATCGCCTAAATGATTTTAAGTTTACAATATAAACTGAATACAATTCAGAAATTTTTAATAATTGTGGGATAAATGCCCCAGAAGCAATTAAAACAAAATTCCTAATACAATTTAGGTATATAACTCACAAAACAACACATTTCCTGCAAACTTACACTCTAGAAAGAGCAAGTGTCAACAATAGAGGCATGAAAATAAACACTATTTCTGATGGAGACCTATAGTGGAATTCTGTGACTCTGTTCAAAATGATACTGTTTTCTTAATGTATTAACTAAAAATCACATTTACTTTGATGTCTAATCATGGAATGCCAGAGCCCACAAGCATCGTTCTGGTCTCTTGGCCCCTTCAAACAATAGAACCATAGTCCCAAATATTCAACTCTGCTCATGCATGCCTGTGTTCTGCCTCATCTAAAATATCCTTCAGTTTTTGTTGGGTGTTTCCTAGAAGATATAAAAGAAATGTTTGCCTCCAAATTGGAATGCCCCAAACAATAACACATACAAGTCCCATCTGATGGTGACGTGAGTTTAACAGAGGCTTCTTATAGATATTGACGGTTGTACTCACCCAACTTCACCAAAGATGCTGCCATGCTACCTAAATGCCTCAGGTAAGTCGAAGCAGACATCCGGACTTAGAGTGCCACCTACTGTCACAATGTCGGTGACTGTACAACATATGACAGCCACAAATTATAAGCACACTCCATCTTCCCATTCTTGGGGATTCTGCTGATCTCAGCAAACACTGGCGGTGTGAGGAATGGCTCTATTTTGCTGAAGCCTAACATGTAAAGCACATAAACGGCAGCTTGCTGACAATGGGACTCCTCTGGCTGAGCTCCAGAGGACAGCAGTCACGCAAACACAAGCACATCAGAACTGTCAGAGAATACAACCATTTTCATGCTTGGGTAAACCGGGGTTTGCTTGGGAACGGAAAAGCCAATTCTGACTTGAAGTAATTATTACAACATTTGTTGTGACAATCTGTTGAATTGAGTATAAATTCTTAAAAGAATGTATTTTTTTGAGATTGTAATATAATTACATCATTTTGCCCCTCTTTTCAATTCTTTAACACACATGTGATATAGCATTTTTCCAGCTTGGAGACAAGCGCATCAGTAGCTACAGCATTAAAAACAAGGATATAGAACTTGAGAGCGGCGCTCATCTTTGTCAGGGGATAATAACTTTAAGTATCGTTGAGCAAGAGATGCAAAATAAGAAAGCAATGTGTCAATGAAAGGTGGCATTATTTGCTTCAGCAAATCAAACTTGAAAAGCAAGTCTCAGTTCAACTGTTAACGTCATGTTGGTTCAACTGTTAGCGTCATGTTGGTTCAACTGTTAGCGTCATGTTGGGACAGATACTGTCTGTTATACTGAGAGGCCAAATCTTTGAAGTTTAGACTTCATTTTAGAGAACCTGACCTAAGTTTAAATTCAGGTAAGCTAACAGGCTGGTACCTAGCATTAGTTTTCAAATTGCCCCCCAACAAAACACAAGCCTAGCTCCAGTCTCTACAAACAAACATTTCTAGGTTACACCCCCAACAACACCAGCAGCCCCCAGGTTATTTCCCCCAAGAAACCTGCACCTCCAGGTTACAAGCCCACCCCTTGCCTAACAACCACCAATGCAGAGAGGATCAGAAATTAAGATTATGATATGATTCCCAGCACCAGCCAATTATGTTAAAGGCCACAGTAGCTTTCCAATTAGATGCTTGCATACTTACCCCCGCTTGCTGCTTCCTATAAAGCCTTGCCCCGATGGATATTCGGGGCTCCCCACCTCCAAAACCATCCTGTGTGAAGGTAGTGCATGGGAGAGGTCCGAGCTAGCTCGAATAGAACAAAGACCCTGCTGTGAGTTGCATCAGATTGGCTCCTGTCTGTTTTGGGGGAGGATCACTAACATTTCCCTGGCACTACAATATCATGATGTGAATGTTCGGTGAACAAAAGCAAGTTGATGTAATCACTCTAGAAGCTATGTTTCATGAGAAATGAAATATAAAAAACAAAAAGAAAGATTTCTTATAAACAATTCTGTAAAAGAAAGACGTGCTAAGTAAAATCAAAGAAATATAGAAATAAGATAATACACTATAGTCTTATAGTTTATTTCGGCCAAATTTAGAAGTTATGGGTGTTATCTAGAAATATGAAATAAATAATTAACTGAGTACATATGGCATGTGTCCTATTGCTGTGATAACCAAGACAACTCCTAGAAGAAAGAATTTGTTGGGGGCTTATGGTTTCAGAGGGTTAGAGTCCTCTATAACCATCATAGCCAAAGCATCATGCAGACATAGCACTGGAGCAGTAGCTGAGAGCTTATGTCTTGACCCACCAGCCCAGGGTTGGAGGAGGGAATCCAGTGGCTCAGAAACCTCAAAGCCTGCCCCCAATGACACACCTCCAATACACCCCTCCCTCCTAAGTCTTCCCAAACATCTCCACAAATTGGGGACTGAGTATTCAAACAAATGAGCCTAGGGGGACCTTTCTCATTCAAGCCATGACAATATGTTTTTGAGAAACTAGTTACCCTAATGCTGTATTGGCTAAACCGTAGCCCTAACCAAGACGCTCATGGAGTTCATTCCAAGCCTAGCCTGTGTCACCCAGTTTTATTATCAGTTCGTGCCACTTCCATACACTGTAAGGAGTGGGGCCTAGGTCACTGGGTAGTGCTACTCACAATAATAAAGCCAAACAGCATTTCTTCAGAAACTCCAAATGAGGAAGAAAAAACATTCACTCTGTAGTGCACTTGGACTGCTATAACAAAGCACCTAAGACACTGAGGAGTGTAGAAAAAGCAGAAATTACTTTGTCCAGATCCTGGAGGCTGGAAAGACCAACCTGAAGTTATCAGCAGATCCAACATCTAGTAAAGGTCCACTTCCTCACTGCTGCCTCACAAGGAAGAAAAGATGAGAGCTCTTCCTGGGATCTCTCTTATAAAGGCACCAGTCCCATTCAGAAGGGCTCCATCCTCAGAATCCAACCACTTCCTAAAACTCCTGCCTCTTATTTTCAATAAAAGGTGGAAGAATATTGTGCAATGATATAGATCTCTTCCCACACATCCAGGTAAATGTTGTTTAACTTTGCCTTTAAAAATCTTGCTACAGGTTCAAATATCATTAAAGCTGTAGAAGTTTCATTTCTTGGATTTATCACATTGGACTGAGCACAGGGTCCCCAATAGAGAAGTTAAAGAAAGGACTGAAGGAGTTGAAGGGGATTGCAACCCCATAGGAAGAACAACAATATCAACCAACCAGATCCCCCAAGAGCTTCCAGGGACTAATCCATCAACAAAGGAGTACACATGATTCCAGTTGCATGTGTAGTAGAGGATGGCCTTGTCATGCACCAATGGAAGAAGAGGTCCTTAGTCCTATGAAGGCTCGATAGATGCCCCAGTATAGGGGAATCGAGGGCAGAGAAGTGGGAGTGAGTGGATGGGTGGAGGAACACCCTCATACAAGCAGGGGGAAGGAGGATGGAATAGGGGGCTTCCAGGAAGGAGGAAAACCAGGAGAGTGGTTAACATTTGAAATGTAAATAAAGAAAATATCCAATTAAAAAAAAGAAAAAAAAAGACCTATCTCTTTTAACCAACACTCTCTAGCTAAGATTCCAAAGCATGAATCTGGAGGAAACTTATATGTCTAGCCATCCATATAAATATCACTTACAGCTATAATCTTGCAACCTGCATGAAAATGGCCAGAAGAAACAATTAAGATGAATTCGGCTCATGATCAAGTGCAAGCTCTCAATGTTTCAAGCCCTAATCTACCATCTCATCCTCTCTGTCTCTGTCTCTCTGTCTCTCTGTCTCTCTGTCTCTGTCTCTCTGTCTGTCTCTGTCTCTCTCTCTGTCTCTCTCTCTGTCTCTCTCTCTGTCTCTCTCTCTGTCTCTCTCTCTCTCTCTCTCTCTCTCTCTCTCTCTCTCTCTCTCTCTCTCTCTCTCTCTCTCTCTCTCTCTCTCTCTCTCTCTCTCTCTCTCTCTGTCTCTCTCTGTCTCTCTCTGGTTTCATTAATTGAAGCAACAATTTCTCCAGGAACTATTCCTGTTTCTTCTATAGACCCTAAGATTTATTTTAGCCCCTTGTCAGGTGCTACATCGTACTATAAAAATGGCAGATCAATGCCTAAGGATTAAATGTCTGAGACCAATTTTGCCAGTGTCAACTGTCTATGCAATAGAGCTTGCCCTGGCTTCTCCTTTTTTGTCACTCTGCCTCAGGCTGAGCCCTCACACATCAATCCATGGTTTCCCCTTGAGAGAGGTACACACACTGCTCAAATTTCCTAACTCCTAGGTCCTGCTCCTTCTCTTAAATAAATGTCATTCAAATACCATTTTCTTATCCTTCTACCAGGAAACTGGTGTTCCTGTCCATTTCAATCCTTCTAAGGACAAGCTAACAATATAGGTAAGTACAAGACACTTAACCTGCTTCAAGCCTCTTCCATTCTCTAAAACTATTTGCTAAATTAAAACAGTTATATTTAATCCTAATTATTAATTTTTTGATAAGTCTGGGAAAAATTGTTTCATCACCTTGAAATCAGATATGGACTTACTATATTTTCATGAATGGAGACAGAAATTCATTTGCCTGCTCAGGCTAAAACTTATCGACATGGTCTCTATGGTTACATACTAAAGCTACACCATCAGTGTGTCCATCCATTCTGTTGTCTTATTTCCCAAGGTCTCATAAACATTCATTTTCCTGCCTGGAGCCTGTTTCTCTAACAAGCAGATTTTGTATGGATTAAAGAGATAACAAGTAAATGTGAAACCCATGACATAATGATTAGAACAGACACACGAAACTGGTATGAGGTCAGTAAGGTAGCTCCGCTGGTAAAAGTGCTTGCCACCAAACCTAATGACATGAACCCTATCCCCCAAACTCATGGCTTTATAGGGACAGAACTAACTATTACAAGCTCTTTTCTGACCTCCACAGGTGTTCCATGGCATGTGCATGAGCACAAATTCCCACAAAATAAGTCAATAAAGGTAAGAAATCTGGGACCATGTAAATAAAATCTAAGTGAGATAATTTTGAAGTTATGGAATGGAAAGGTCAGAGGTGCGATTAAAAAAGAAAAGCATCAACAACAAAAACTACAGATCAGTATCTTTATGCTAGGAAGAGACACAAAGTTCAGGGGTTGGATCTTCCATTCCCCACACCTTCTTCTCTCTGCCCTGTATCTCTGGGAAAGAAAGAGAAACTGAGAATTAGGTTGATCATCAATAGCCAATAATTTAATCAAGTACTCTTACACAGTAAATCCTCCATAAAAACCCAAGGGACAGGTTTCAGAGACCTAAGTGGGTAAACATATGGAGCATGGCATACACACAAAAGTTCATGCAAGCCCCAAGATGCCCTCCCTCACACCTTTCCTCTACACATCTCTTCTATCTCGCATATCTAGATTGCACCCTTTTTATGAATAAGTAAGTATAAGAATAGCTATCTTTCAGTATTTGTAAGGCATTGGTTCCAAAACACCAAGCTAAAACCAAAACATGTTCGGATCATTTACATCAATGTTATAGAAATTGCATATAACCTATGAACAGCCTCACATACACATAAAATTACTTCTAAGTTACCTGTATACTTTACACAGTGTAAATGCTATAAACATTGTCACACTGTATTGATTATGGAACAGTGACAAGACAAAAGTCAGTACACATCCAGGACCTATGAGATTTTTTTTTTTAAATTACGACACTTATTTCATGTATCTGAGTATTTTGCCTGCATGTATATAGCTTCACAGAAGGCATTGTCTTTCCAGAAGCTGGAATTACATGTGGTTGTGAGTCACCATGTGGGTTCCCAAACATGGGCCCTCTGCAAAAACAATGGGTACTCTTAGCCACTAGACCACCTCTCCTGTCCAGGACCTATTTGGATATAAAGTGTCCCAAAGTCTCCTGTGTTGACATCCTAGATCTAGTGATAGGGTTACTGAGATGTGCTTGACTAATGAGAGTGCTAACCTCATCAATATATTGTTGAGTTCTTTGTTGAATAGGCTATAAGGGGAAAAAAAGAGCCTTATTTGGAGGAAATGTCACCACGGAGTACCTTTGAAAAGTCTCTGAAGTCTCTCTTTCCCTTTTTCTCTCTCTGTCTCTTTCTGTGTCTCTCTCTGCATGCCTCTGTCTCTCCCTCTGTCTCTCTCTCTCTGTCTCTCTGTCTCTCTGTCTGTCTCTCTGTCTCTCTCTCTCTGTCTCTCTCTCTGTCTCTCTCTCTCTGTCTGTCTGTCTCTCTCTCTCTCTCTCTCTCTCTCTCTCTCTGTTTCTCTCTCTTTCTTTCTCTGTCTGTTTCAGCTACTATAAGGTGAGTATCTGTGTTCTATTATTTGTTTCACACCATGATGCTCAGCCTCACCTCAGGCCAGAAGTAATTGAGCCTAGAGTATGGACTAAAAACCTTCAAAACAATGAGCGCTGATACATCGTCCCTCTTTTAAATTGATTTTTACCTTTATTTTGTCATAAATGAGAAGCCATTTACTATATGAAATATACACAAAAAAATCTACCAAAATATCAGCAGCTTTATCAGAAATTATAGAACACTTTTATATCTACCTTTCTCCTTTCTTGGATGTTGCAATATTTGACAATAAAATATATTATCTCTATAATGAGGAGAAAAATGTTGAAAGAAGAAAAAATGCTATTTAATGAGTTAGATAAATTAGGTCTTGGAGATATTGTCCTTAATATTCTAAAAACTGTTATCTGTAGGAAAACTTAAATGTTCAACTTTAAATTACTTTTGGGATTATAGGATCTCTTATAAGAAAACAAAGTTATTTTTAAATTGGCTGCTAGAGGCACTGTGAAGTCCCCTGGAAATACTTGGTGCCCAGAGGTTAAAGAGTGTAGAGGTGTCAGGCTGACATATTTGCCCTGGCCACACATACACACACACACACACACACATACACACACACACACACCATATCACACCACACCTATCTGCCATCCAGGCTCTGGGTTACTCGTGTCAGGTACCACCTAATCATATGTAGCTCAGAGAGATTACTCTAGTAATGTGACTAGGAACATCATTTCTATGATGTCTTCCTTGATTGAAGGTTGTAATGCCAATCAACTATGTAATCTATTAGATGTGGATAACCTGAGAAAAATGATACTTAAATGAGGTAGATTAGAACAGAGATGTAAACTGTTATTTTCAGAAAGTAAATAAGAATCCAGAATAATTTTCATATAAGAAATCAGAATCCAGAATAATTTATTTTACTTGAAAATTTTATTTATTAAATAGAAAATTATTTCCTGAAGGAAATACATTGCTACATGTGAATATAATTTTAAATTGGCATCTGCTTACTTTAGAATATGATAGAATAGTAGCCTAGGAATTGAAATACTATATACTGGTCACTCTCTCTGGCCAAGATCTTTTGGCTGTTATGTAAATCTTTATGACAACCCGATGGTTTAGGCAACTGTTATTCTATCTGTGTCATGCTTGGGTTAAGTGATGTACAGGGTTGGGACAGCTGACAACAGCACCTCTGAATAAAGTCTCCAGTCCCCAAATTAACTCCTTTAGAGCAAGACAGTAATCTGTAAAAACACCTTATCAACACAAGTACAGGAGATAAGGATGCTATCTCCTTTTAGTAAGGTTAGTAAGGATACCACAGAAGGCTGCTACAGCTGTAGTCTAGCAGGAATTGCAGGAATTGCTTGTTCTAATCAGTCCTACAAGTAGACCCTTCAACAGGGGAAGAGTCCATAAGGTAAGAGAATCAAGCTCCCTTGGTATTACCAGCAATGAAAGAATGTACTCTGTGTCCACTTGAGTAGTAAGTGAGAATGATAAGAAAGAAAGAGAGAAGAGAGAGAGAGAGAGAGAGAGAGAGAGAGAGAGAGATCTTCCTTCTCCATGCTTTTAGCATTAACTCTTTGTAGACCACCTGGGAACTCATCTGTTTAGACAAACATCTTTCATGTCAACAACAAAGACACTCTCGGCAGCTGGACAAACTGGATAAAGGAAGATACAAAACATCCTTGATAATGCTAAGTCCTAACTGCTGAGTTTTCCTGAAGAAACCTTCCAGGGGGAATGAGCGCTAAACTGCTCAAATGATTCCTTGGGCTGCAGTCAGGATCTAAATGAACAACCCCGTTTACAAAGGATGTGCTAGTCTTTCCTGTTGGTTAAAAGAGGGAGAGGCGTGGGGGAGGCATGCAAATGCTTCATGACCCACAGTTTGTTTCTCCCTTTGCTGATGCACCAATAAGTACCAATCTCCGATCAAGCCAATAGACACACATCAATACAGAGAGCGTGGAGAAGCAGGAACCAAAGTGTTACCTACCACAGAAAGAAGGACAGGAAGAGCAGAGATAATACTCCCCGGGTGTTTCGCCCTCCTTCCTAACCACAAGGCTCTCCTCTTTTTCATCCCTGTGTGTGACACTGCTGGATGGTTACAACGCTACTTGCTGTACTGCTAATCGTGAACACATTCTAAGCATGAGCTATAGAATTACATATAGAATGGAAGCTGTATAGATCTGTCTGTTTATCTGGTATCTGTATGAGTTTTGTGAGCTAAAACCAGAACATGGAAAGGCACTGAACTCATCCATCGTATAAGAAGTAGCATAAAGCCTTTCTCCTGTTTCCTGACCATTTTTACTGTTTTGTTTCCTATTTGGAGAAAACTTACATTAATGTTCTGGGTTCTCCTCTGAGGAAAATTTTAAAATGGCCTTTCAGATGCTTATAATAATAAAATAAGGTTAATTAAAATTTATTTGGAAAATAAGATTGGATTATTAATACCTTAAGTCCTATTTTATAGGTAAAAATCTCAACTTTTCTAGGCATGCATATAAAAATCATCATCATTTATAGTGTCAGGAAGCATCATCATCCGTTGTCTTTAATCCTTCTCTAAGACTACAATTTTCATGGGTTATGCATGGGACACTATGTCTTTTTCCTTGTCACACCATGACCTTCACATGAATGGTCTATGTATCCTGAAGGAAAAATTGTAGCAACTACTAAAACATAATTTAAATTAAAATAATAACAGCATATACATGGTTATTTATTTTTGTTTATTATATTATTAGATGTTTGGGGAAAATGTTAATAAGTTTGTAATGAATTTTCAGGACACACTTCTAGCATCTCATCAGTGGGAATTGTGCCTATCAATAGTTTGACAAAACTTATCTTTAGCGTCTTAATGACTTTCTTGTTAGGTCTAAATTACCAAAAGTTTACATTAAGAAATGATTTTGTGGGTCATCAAATACTCTTTGATATCTAGTTAGACAGCTGATAGAAATCAATTGGGTTTTTTTCTTAACCTGTTTGTTTCACATATTATACTAAATTTTCAGTCATTAATTTGGAATTCTGTGAATAAGGGACACCATTTTTAACATATGGTTTAATGTCCTCTGTATTCTTCGTATGTGTATCTACAAATTGAATTTGTTAGAATTTTATTGTCTTTGCTCTGATAGATTTTGGTAAAAGTCTATTTTAATTTAATAAATTATAATATTTTTCTTATAAATATATGGTATTAGCACATAAATTACTTTTTACTTAAAAGCATAAATACCTACCATAAGCATGCTGAACCCTGTGTCTGTTTTAAAGAAAATACAAACAAAAGAATGCTAACAACAGAAGCTACTGTGAATCCTAGTGTGCATGGCTTAGTTTGTGATTTCAGACTTTCTAATTTCAAGAGAGGTAGGAATGAGCCTAATGGCTGCATGAGCTAAAGACCACCTTGAAGTTGCATAATATAGCATATACATTGTCTTTCCTTACATTTTATTTCTATCAATGCTTTTGGAGAAACTGATAAAAATCATCAGAGAGAAAAACCACCCATGGAAGAGAAGAACTTCCTGGGTTCCATCACAGTACAATGAAATTGCAGAAATTGGAAGAGGGCAATGAGGAATCAAGACAGGCTTTGCATGAGTGCTGGACTGAGTGCTGGATGGGTTTTAGTTTGTTTTGTGTGTTTACTGATTTCCATTTCTCTGCTTCATCCTCTATCTAAAAACAATAGCCTACCTTGCTTGGATATCTGTTTTTAAACAGTGAAAAGATGCCACGGTCCCTTCACCCTTCCATCATCAACAGCCCCACTGCCATTCTACCTGGATTCTGTTCGCACACTTTCTTTAACTTGTAAGTACTCTGTCTTTAATTTTCCTTTCATTTTCCATTTCCCCCTGAAACCAACAATTCAGCCTTCACTTTTTCTGCTGTGGTAGTCAATCCTCATAGCCAGTGTGGCTAGATAGCAAAGTAACATACAAAGAGAAAGGAGCAGTTCCTAATGCTAAGATGCGGTTGCCATCATTTCTGTTTTAACCTTTGCCAGAATCACTGCCCGGGTGATGTTCTCCGTGGGAAAAGAACTGACTTGGAGAGGAAATGGAGAGAAAATGTTTTTCCTGTTCTGTTCCACATAAGAAGATGAGAGTGTCCTGGCCTACAACCAGCTAAGCAGTAAGCCCGTCATCCAGTCTTAAAGCTCTTTGGATACAGAAGAGCCAAGGAAATGTGTGATATGGGATAAGGATATGATTAGAAGATGAAAAAATTTCATTCTAACACAACCCCGAAAACAGAAGCTGTGACGGAGACAACAAGCTACAGGGTACGATCTTTTATATAATTAGTCTACCATCATGTTTAGACACCCTAAAAATGTAAATATGGGGGAAACGAAACAAGGCTGGGTCTTTAATGTTGTAGGTCTACAATTTTAAGTAGACAAAGTGGAACAGAAAAGTCACGTGGAAATGGAAGAAAAATTACTAGACCACTTAAGACTCTAAAGTGTGGCAGAGTAAAAACCAAGGCTAGAGGATTCCAGGTGTGTGGTTAGTAGAGACAAGTCAGATCAGGAGGATCCTCACATCGCCGTTCTTGATGATACTAATCCCAATAACTATGAAATGGTTACAGGAGGAGGCTATGATCTGGGCTTCCAAGTTTTCGTCTCTATCACACTTACGACTAAAAGTAAAACAAGTGATGCTTGTTATCAAGTTTAACACAGCAAGAAGGAACTTCCCCCTAATAGTCTTTTCTTGCTGGGAAGTTGTATAGGAAGTCTGTGAGACATGATCCGCTCTACTGGTTTCTATAGTTAGACTTAACGAGCTAAAGCATTCTATCAGCTTGTACCAACATAATTAGGTAACAAAAAGAGTGCTCAAAAATTAGCCATCAATTTCATCACATACAAAAGCTTCATAGCCCAGGCAAAACTGCTGTGGAATATCTTGAAATGTCACTTAAAGCACCAAATAGAAAAGTTGAAATTAAAATATATGTTAGTAACAATATAATGAAGCTAGATTAACTTATTAACTGGTAAAACAAAATATAAGTCTAAGAGGCACATGGGAGATAAAAAACTAGGAAGCTGCAAAAAGAAGAAATGTAGTTCTTGGTGGTTTCAGTTAAAGGGGAGTGGATTCCAGGCTGAACAAAACAACATATAGGAGTGTCCAAGTATCCGCAGTGCTTGGAAGTTCCTGAGAACCAAATCCATGGTTCCCAGACTCCTTGCTGTTTAGATGCTCCACAAAAATAAAAAAAGAAAGAAAGAAAGAAAGAAAGGAAGGAAGGAAGGAAGGAAGGAAGGAAGGAAGAAAGAAAGAAAGAAAGAAAAGAAAAAAAGGAAAAATTTTCTTGTTATAACTTTAATCCTCTTACTCTAAAATAAGATATTTTTTGAGACAGGGTCTCATTATGTAACCTGACTGATCTGGAAATTACTGTGTACTCCAGGGTGGCTTCAAACTCACAGAGATTCATATGCCTATGCCTTGACCTTGGCCAACCAAGTGTTGAGATTAAATGTGTGCACCACCCCATTCAGGCCATCTAAAAATTTTTAAATAAATCAACTTTTTCCACTTCAATAAATTGGACTTAAAATATAATTTATTAAATATGAACATAAACTTAAAATTGTTATGTTTTATTATGTAATTTATTATACTGAATATTCATCTATTAGTGACATATTGGAACTACCTACTATATCATCTAGTAGATTCCATCTAATCTAATTCACAAAACATTATTGTTCTCTAGGTGACACTAGCCTAGTAACAAAAAAATACCTATATGAGCACGCTTGAAAGAAGTTTGGCCTGAGATTATATTCAATTAGAGACCTGCCACTTCCTAGCACAATTCCAGGTCTCTACTGCCATTTGATGATGAGCATCAAATTACCTGTCTCTGTATCTCTTTCATAATTAGTGAAAATTATAATAGCCCTGCCATTGCTGATTTTAGGAACTTCCTCAAAAACCAAAGATAATATATGTGAAAGTTATCCTATGAATCTCTGTCAACAACCGACGTTTCTTTGAGTCATGACCTTGTTGTATGAGTTCTGCAGGTGAGCTGAGTAGGTGAAGATGGGAAATTACTCTGCAGTGACGGAATTCTTTCTCGTGGGACTTTCCCAGTATCCAGAACTGCAGCTTTTCCTATTTGTGCTCTGCCTCATCATGTACTTGATAATCCTCCTGGGAAACAGTCTGCTCATTATCATTAGCATCCTGGATTCTCGGCTCCATACCCCCATGTACTTTTTTCTTGGGAACCTCTCTTTTTTGGACATCTGTTACACATCCTCATCCATTCCTCAAATGCTCATCATGTTTATGTCAGAGAGAAAATCCATCTCCTTCCTTGGTTGTGCTCTACAAATGGTTATCTCCCTTGGCTTGGGCTCTACGGAATGCGTCCTCCTGGCTGTGATGGCCTATGATAGGTATGCAGCCATTTGCAATCCATTGAGGTACCCTATAATCATGAACAAGGTATTATATGTGCACATGGCTGTGTGGTCCTGGGTCATAGGCTGTCTGAACTCTCTAGTGCAAACAATCTTGACAATGGTGTTACCTTTCTGTGGTAATAATGTCATTGATCACCTTACCTGTGAGATCCTGGCTCTTCTTAAACTTGTATGCTCAGATATCACCATGAATGTGCTTATCATGACAGTGGCCAGTATTGTTCTGTTGATGATTCCTCTCCTGTTAATCTTTGTGTCCTATATTTTCATCCTTTCTTCCATCCTGAGGATTAATTCTGCTGAAGGAAGGAAGAAAGCCTTTTCTACCTGTTCAGCCCACCTAACTGTGGTCATCTTATTCTACGGTTCAGCCCTTTTCATGTATATGAAACCCAAGTCAAAGCACACCAAAGCATCTGATGAAATCATCGGACTGTCTTACGGAGTCGTGACTCCAATGTTGAATCCCATCATCTACAGCTTGAGGAATAAGGAGGTAAAAGACGCTGTGAAGAAGATTTTGAGCAAACATTTGTATCTGCAGAAAATCTGAAAGGCCTTGGGGCCTGTGAAACTCAGCCTTGGGATCAGAGGACATGCTGTGTTTTCAAAGTCAGCTTGAAAGACCAAGGATGAAGCTACCATTCTCTTCAAGCTATGTCGTGTAGAGCTTCGAGTAGTGCAGTGTCTGCAGACTCCACAGCCGTGTGCAGCTCTTCGCATCGGTCCCTCGGGGTTGTTCATCAAGTCAGTCTCCCTCCTTCCTTCTGTCTCCCTTCTCGCTCGAGTTTTTCCTCGCGTTTGTCTTCCTCTTCTCTCTGCCATTTCTTTCTTGTTCTTCC